>NC_069503.1:840142817-840442817 GCF_027579735.1 Bombina bombina | reverse complement strand
TTAGGTTATCAGCAGAGAGTTTAATAATAGTATAAATCTCAATAATAATATCCACAAAATGAGCTGACATAGCCTTGCTTGCTACTCTTATCTTCAGTGGTAAAGTGGGTAGGTCCTGAGCAACATAGACAATATATGATTCCTTAGAGGAAGAAAAAAGGCTGTGGCTCAATTACATGCTCAATTTGAGGTAAATAACTCTCAAAGGGTGTATTGACCTGAGATATTGGAACAAGCTTGTAAAACAAATGTAATGCATGTACATGGAGGGTTATCAGTAAATGATTCCTCTAATGTGCTAACATTTATATTTATATAAATAGGGACATAAATTTGTTCCATATTGTGCAATAGCAGAGTATGTATAAACACAGACATACACATAAACAATAATTGGTAGAGAAAAATCTACACTAAACATAACTCCTTTGACACTATTATTTTGAAACTGCATTAAATGTTCCCAGACTCCAGACCCCAAGTAACTTTCCTGGCCGCTCTAGTAAGGGGAAGTGCTTAAATTTTTTTTATTACTCATTAAAAAGTTTATAAATTACTGCCCTCCCTATAATTTCCTTAGTTGGTTTTTGCCTAGTAACAGCAGGGAATAGGAAGCTGAGGAGTCAGGGCTACCACCTGGAGAAAAACCAGTACCTCAGCGAAGGCTAGAAAGGCATTTTGAGTGTAAAATGTGCAGCAAGCATAATAAATACTTTTCCCTCCTAAAAACATGCTGTCCTGCCTAACCAGAGTTTCCTCTATTGATCAGCTAACTGCACTGAGCAGTCAGCAGTTTTCTTAAAGCGCAAGGCACCTATTTTATAAAAAGTGCCATAAATATTCCCCTAGAGCAGCCAGAGGGCTGTAAAAGGCAACAGTGTTACCTGGCTATGTCCCTGATAAGAATATGGTAGGTAGGGACCTGAAAAAAATGAAAAATGTGTGTCATAAGGAGGGCAAACTATGCTGTAACTGTGTCAAATAGTCTCTGGGCTGTGTGTGTGTTCTATGTAAAGTCACATACCTTATGCAGCACCCCTCCACTGGCTTACCAGGTATGTCAAATCCTTGTCAATGCAGCTGCAGCAGTACCCAGTAGAGAGCCCATCCAGTGCAGGTATCGGGTACCGCAGATTAATGCAGTAGGGAATACCTGTGTCCCTCAGGGGGAGGCTAAGGACAAGTCCCTGTAACACCTGAGGGTAGTTATGGCTGAAGCCCCATAGGGAAATTCTGTTCACACAAAGTATTCATATGTCCCTGTATAATTTTTCTGCTGTGAAGTTTCTCTTCTGTCTTCTTTGTGAATGATAATTCCCAGGGATTATGGGTCTCACATTGGTCTGAGCTCCCAAATTTAAATGCATAAGCAAGCAGATGGAAACACAACTATTCTAAACCAACTCCTAAGAGGCGAAGAACAAAACTAAGAGAGAGATGGGAGGTGGAAGGGATTTTAAACTCTGAAATGGATTCTTGACCTCCTCCTAGTGGCGGGAAATATATCCCATATGTTATGGAGGACTGTGTACCATGATAATTTTACAAAAGAGATATGCGCACACTAAACACAGGTAAGCTTTTAAAAATAAACTTAAGCAAAAACATAAAGCATAATTAGAAATACATAAAAAAGTTTTTGAAAGGGGAAATGATCTAATATATAACTGTCCCAAGGTCATAAACATGTTTAAAAATATATATATATATCAATAACCTAAAAGGCTTATAACGTGCCAGATAATAAGAAAAAAACCATATAGAACTTACCATTATGCACCCTACCACTGGCGGAAACCAGTAGGAAGCCAAAACCAGTGCTGAAACATAACAGCATAGGATCTGGAATAGGAGTATATCAACAAACCTACAGGAAGAGGCAAAGGACAAGTCCCTGTGACATCCACGGAAGGCTTGTAGCTAAATCCCAATGGGTGAAAAAATGTGCCACTACCTATACTCCAAATACATCCCTCTGCTAAAAACTGTACTCGGAGAAGAAATGGGCCTCAACTCAATCTGAGAAACCCTCTCACTGAAGAATCAAACTGCACATCTTAATTCTTCACCTTTCTCCAGCGGAGGCAAAGGCTTGGGGGTTGGGAATCTTTGCTTCCTCCAAGTGGCAGGTAAAGGAAATGGTGGCGTTTGTTACGGTTTTGCATATATTTGGGTCTTTGTATGCCCTCAATGAAGGGGCTTCTTCAAAGCAATGGGGATTCATTTAGTGGGCCATGGTAACTAAAATTATGCTTACCTGATAATTAGATTTTCTTCTTGATAGTGAGAGCCCACGATAACATTCATAACCTGTGAGAATACTATTCCTGGCCACCAGAAGGAGGCAAACACACCCCAAACAAGGCTATAAATATCCCTCCCACTTCCCCTTTCCTCCAGTAGTTCAGCTGAGGATAAGGAAAAGTATACAAGGGGTACAGAGGTGCATAAAACGACTGCTGCCACTACACATTTAACAATCAGGCGGGGTTGTGGACTCTCACTGCCAAGAAGGAATTTAAATTATCAGTCAAGCATAATTTTAGTTTCCTTCAATTGGCAGTGAGAGTCCATGATAACATTCATAACCTGTGGGAATACTATTCCTGGCCACCAGGAGGAGGCAAACACACCCCAAACAAGGCTGATATGAAGATATGCAACCTTTAAGTCTATAGTGGACATGAACTGACCCTCTTTAACTAGGGGAAGAATGGATGTTATTGTTTCCATCTTGAAGGTGGGAAGCTGTACGTATTTTTTGAGTCCCAGAATAGGGCGGTATGTGCCCTTGTTTTTTGGGAACCACAAAGAGGTTGGAGTGGAACCCTTTTTCTCTTTCTGCTGGGGGAACGGGAACCACTAGTCCCATAGTTAGGAGGTTGTCCACGCAATGGATCAGAGTCGCTCTCTTTACTGGATTTCCCGAGACTCTTGACAGCAATAGACGGCCCCTCAGAGGATGGGCCCGAAAACCTTTTCTGTATCCCTAGCGAACAATATCCAGAACCCAAAGGGTCCTGGACAGAGTGAGACCATTCCCTCTGAAAGAAGGAGAGTCTGCCCCCTACACAACCTGCTCCCAGGTTGGGTGTGAACCTGTTATGCTGACTTATTGTCTTGAGAATCTACTTGGGCTGCCTGTTTTTATTCCACCCTTGGGTGGGTTTCCAGGTCGCCATAGGGGACTCCATCTTGGGCATCTCCGCGCCCCTCTGATTCCTGTTCGGACTAAAGGAATGAAAACGCTCCGCTGAACAATTCTTAGGCTTAGACTTCTTATTCTGTGGTAGGAAAGCTCCCTTGCCACCTGTAACTGTAGCAATAATAGAGTGCAGTCCCGGACCAAATAGAAACTTGCCCTTAAAGGACAAGGATAAAAGCAGAGACTTAGAAACGTTGTCCGCAGACCACGACTTAAGCCATAGAGCACTCTTGTCTATAAATGCAAAACTGGCATTCTTAGCATTGATACAAATAATCTGGAGAATAGCATCCCTGACAAAGGCATTTGCCAGTTTCAGAGATTTGATATGATCATGAATCTCCTCTATAGGAGTCTCCATGGATACACACCAGAACTTAGCTGCCACAGTGAGTTCAGCGATTCCCAGGGCAGGGTGAAACAGGGTGCCATACTGGAGAAAGAGACACCTGATGTGTCCCTTAAGTATTCTATCTAGGGGATTATTAAAAGACGTGCTGTTCTTAAGCGGGATTGTAGTGTGCTTGTCCAATGTGGAGATAGCACCATCCACCTTAGGGACACTGTTCCAGATCTCCACATTGGGCCTCTGGAACAGGAAAGGATCTCTTAAAGGCCATCCATGGAGCAAAAGGGGTCCCAGCTTTTCCCATTCCTAAAACATGATCTCTGCAATAATCTTGGGTACCGGGAAGACCTCCAAAATCTTTGGCCTTTGCCTAAAAGCTGATACCAGTTTTGAAGCTGGTCCTCCTCAGATGGCTTAGCCGCCAGAACCCCCAAGGTCGACAGAACCTTCTTCAGCAAGAGCGGAAACTGATTCAATTTTAATCTAATCGTGCCCTTCTCAGAGTGCTGTTCCAACTCAGCATCAGAATGGTCAGAGGAAGACATTTCTCTTACAGAGCTAAACAAAGGTTTGTCTTCAAAAGGATGCCTAAAACAATCGGTTGTGGCCTCTGTTGTTGCACCAGGCACCAACCAATTCCCAAACAGCACCTTCTTCCTGTGATATTTGTTGCCAGTAGAACAGAGGAGACTGCTTTTCCTCTCAAATATCAAAGTATAAGTCTCCACAGCACCAAAACTTATGAAGAAATCTTAGAAGTTTATTCTTGTCTCAGGTACAAACATATGTGACGTTTTGGGAGCCATTCCCTTAATCATGCATAAGCTAGACAGGTGTGCACTGAACCTTTATAGGGGAAAAGGAAATTTATGCTTACCTGATAAATGTATTTCTTCTACGATATGACAAGTCCACGGATTTCATCCTTACTTGTGGGATTTATCCTCCTGCTAACAGGAAGTGGCAAAGAGCACCACAGCAGAGCTGTATATATAGCTCCTTCCTTCTCTCCACCTCCAGTCATTCGACTGAAGTTAGGAAGAGAAAGGAAAAGCCAAAGGTGCAGAGGTGACTGAAGTTTAAAAAATATAATCTAAACCTGTCTTAAAAAAATAACAGGGTGGGCCGTGGACTCGTCATATCGTAGAAGAAAAATTTATCAGGTAAGCATAAATTTCCTTTTCTTCTACAAGATATGACGAGTCCACGGATTTCATCCTTACTCGTGGGATACAATACCAAAGCTACAGGACACGGATGAAAAGGGAGGGACAAGACCGGGACCTAAACAGAAGGCACCACTGCTTGAAGAACCTTTCTCCCAAAACCAGCCTCAGAAGAAGCAAAAGTATCAAATTTGTAAAATTTGGAAAAAGTGTGAAGAGACAACCAAGTCACAGCCTTGCAAATCGGTTCAACAGAAGCATCATTTTTAAATGCCCATGAGGAAGCCACAGCCCTAGTAGAATGAGCCGTAATTCTTTCAGGAGGCTGCTGTCCAGCAGTCTCATACGCCAGACGGATGATACTCTTCAGCTAAAAAGAAAGAGAGGTAGCCGTAGCTTTCTGACCCCTGCGCTTTCCAGAAAAAACAATGAATAATGAAGATGATTGACGGAAATCCTTAGTAGCCTGCAAGGAAAACTTCAGGGCACGGACCACGTCCAAGTTATGCAACATACGCTCCTTCTTAGAAGAAGGGTTAGGACATAATGAAGGAACAACAATTTCATGATTAATATTCTTATTAGAAACAACCTTAGGAAGGAAACCAGGTTTGGTACGTAAAACCACCTTATCAGAATGGAAGATAAGATAAGGCGAATCACATTGTAAGGCTGAAAGCTCAGAAACTCTACGAGCAAAAGAAATAGCAACCAAAAACAAAACTTTCCAAGATAACAACTTAATATCTATGGAATGCATGGGTTCAAACGGAACCCCTTGAAGAACATTAAGAACTAAATTCAAACTCCAGGGTGGAGCAATAGGTCTAAACACAGGCTTAATTCTGGTTAGAGCCTGACAAAAAGACTGAACGTCTGGAACATCTGCCAAATGTTTGTGTAGCAAAATTGACAAAGCAGAAATTTGTCCCTTTAAGGAACTCGCTGATAACCCTTTCTCCAATCCTTCTTGGAGAAAAGACAGAATCCTAGGAATCCTAACTCTACTCCATGAGTAGCCTTTGGATTCACACCAAAAAACATAATTTATGCTTACCTGATAAATTTGTTTCTCTTGTAGTGTATCCAGTCCACGGATCATCCATTACTTATGGGATATTAACTCCTCCCCAACAGGAAGTGCAAGAGGATTCACCCAGCAGAGCTGCTATATAGCTCCTCCCCTAACTGCCATTACCAGTCATTCGACCGAAAACATGCAGAGAAAGGAAAACCATAGGGTGCAGTGGTGACTGTAGTTTAATGGAAAAATTACCTGCCTTAAAGTGACAGGGCGGGCCGTGGACTGGATACACTACAAGAGAAACAAATTTATCAGGTAAGCATAAATTATGTTTTCTCTTGTTAAGTGTATCCAGTCCACGGATCATCCATTACTTATGGGATACCAATACCAAAGCTAAAGTACACGGATGACGGGAGGGACAGGCAGGCTCTTTATACGGAAGGAACCACTGCCTGAAGAACCTTTCTCCCAAAAACAGCCTCCGAAGAAGCAAAAGTGTCAAATTTGTAAAATTTGGAAAAAGTATGAAGAGAAGACCAAGTTGCAGCCTTGCAAATCTGTTCAACAGAAGCCTCATTCTTAAAGGCCCAAGTGGAAGCCACAGCTCTAGTAGAATGTGCTGTAATTCTTTCAGGAGGCTGCTGTCCAGCAGTCTCATAGGCTAACCGTATTATGCTACGAAGCCAAAAGGAGAGAGAGGTAGCCGAAGCTTTTTGACCTCTCCTCTGACCAGAATAAACGACAAACAGGGAAGACGTTTGTCGAAAATCCTTAGTTGCCTGTAGATAAAATTTCAGGGCACGGACTACATCTAGATTGTGTAGCAGACGTTCCTTTTTCGAAGAAGGATTAGGACACAAAGATGGAACCACAATCTCTTGATTGATATTCCTGTTAGTGACCACCTTAGGTAGGAACCCAGGTTTAGTACGCAGAACTACCTTGTCTGAATGAAAAATCAGATAAGGAGAATCACAATGTAAGGCAGATAACTCAGAGACTCTTCGAGCCGAGGAAATCGCCATTAAAAACAGAACTTTCCAAGATAACAACTTGATATCAATGGAATGAAGGGGTTCAAACGGAACCCCCTGTAAAACATTAAGAACTAAGTTCAAACTCCATGGTGGAGCAACAGTTTTAAACACAGGCTTGATCCTAGCTAAAGCCTGACAAAAAGCTTGAACGTCCGGAACTTCTGACAGACGTTTGTGTAAAAGAATGGACAGAGCTGAAATCTGTCCCTTTAAGGAACTAGCGGATAAACCCTTTTCTAAACCTTCTTGTAGAAAAGACAATATCCTCGGAATCCTAACCTTACTCCATGAGTAACTCTTGGATTCGCACCAATATAAGTATTTGCGCCATATCTTATGGTAAATCTTTCTGGTAACAGGCTTCCTAGCCTGTATTAAGGTATCAATAACTGACTCAGAATAACCACGTTTTGATAAAATCAAGCGTTCAATTTCCAAGCAGTCAGCTTCAGAGAAATTAGATTTTGATGTTTGAAGGGACCCTGGATCAGAAGGTCCTGTTTCCGAGGTAGCGACCAAGGTGGACAGGATGATATGTCCACTAGATCTGCATACCAAGTCCTGAGTGGCCATGCAGGCGCTATTAGAATCACTGATGCTCTCTCCTGTTTGATTCTGGCAATCAATCGAGGAAGCATCGGGAAGGGTGGAAACACATAAGCCATCCCGAAGGTCCAAGGTGCTGTCAAAGCATCTATCAGAACCGCTCCCGGATCCCTGGATCTGGACCCGTAACGAGGAAGCTTGGCGTTCTGTCGAGACGCCATGAGATCTATCTCTGGTTTGCCCCAACGTCGAAGTATTTGGGCAAAGACCTCCGGATGAAGTTCCCACTCCCCCGGATGAAAAGTCTGACGACTTAAGAAATCCACCTCCCAGTTCTCCACCACTCCCGGGATGTGGATTGCTGACAGGTGGCAAGAGTGAGACTCTGCCCAGCGAATTATCTTTGATACTTCCATCATTGCTAGGGAGCTTCTTGTCCCTCCCTGATGGTTGATGTAAGCTACAGTCGTGATGTTGTCCGACTGAAACCTGATGAACCCCCGAGTTGTTAACTGGGGCCAAGCCAGAAGGGCATTGAGAACTGCTCTCAATTCCAGAATGTTTATTGGTAGGAGACTCTCCTCCTGATTCCATTGTCCCTGAGCCTTCAGAGAATTCCAGACAGCGCCCCAACCTAGTAGGCTGGCGTCTGTTGTTACAATTGTCCAGTCCGGCCTGCTGAATGGCATCCCCCTGGACAGATGTGGCCGAGAAAGCCACCATAGAAGAGAATTTCTGGTCTCTTGATCCAGAGTCAGAGTAGGGGACAAGTCTGAGTAATCCCCATTCCACTGACTTAGCATGCACAATTGCAGCGGTCTGAGATGTAGGCGTGCAAAGGGTACTATGTCCATTGCTGCTACCATTAAGCCGATCACCTCCATGCATTGAGCTACTGACGGGTGTTGAATGGAATGAAGGACACGGCATGCATTTTGAAGCTTTGTTAACCTGTCTTCTGTCAGGTAAATCTTCATTTCTACAGAATCTATAAGAGTCCCCAAGAAGGGAACTCTTGTGAGTGGAAAGAGAGAACTCTTCTTTTCGTTCACCTTCCATCCATGCGACCTTAGAAATGCCAGTACTAACTCTGTATGAGACTTGGCAGTTTGAAAGCTTGAAGCTTGTATCAGAATGTCGTCTAGGTACGGAGCTACCGCAATTCCTCGCGGTCTTAGTACCGCCAGAAGAGCACCCAGAACCTTTGTGAAGATTCTCGGAGCCGTAGCCAATCCGAATGGAAGAGCTACAAACTGGTAATGCCTGTCTAGAAAGGCAAACCTTAGATACCGGTAATGATCTTTGTGAATCGGTATGTGAAGGTAAGCATCCTTTAAATCCACTGTGGTCATGTACTGACCCTTTTGGATCATGGGTAAAATTGTCCGAATAGTTTCCATTTTGAACGATGGAACTCTTAGGAATTTGTTTAGGATCTTTAAATCCAAGATTGGCCTGAAAGTTCCCTCTTTTTTGGGAACCACAAACAGATTTGAGTAAAACCCTTGTCCTTGTTCCGACCGCGGAACCGGATGGATAATTCCCATTAATAAAAGATCTTGTACGCAGCATAGAAACGCCTCTTTCTTTATTTGGTTTGTTGACAACCTTGACAGATGAAATCTCCCTCTTGGGGGAGAGAATTTGAAGTCTAGAAGGTATCCCTGAGATATGATCTCTAACGCCCAGGGATCCTGGACATCTCTTGCCCAAGCCTGGGCGAAGAGAGAAAGTCTGCCCCCCACTAGATCCGTTCCCGGATCGGGGGCCCTCGATTCATGCTGTCTTAGGGGCAGCAGCAGGTTTCCTGGCCTGCTTGACCTTGTTCCAGGACTGGTTAGGTCTCCAGCCTTGTCTGTAGCGAGCAACAGCTCCTTCCTGTTTTGGTGCAGAGGAAGTTGATGCTGCTCCTGCTTTGAAATTACGAAAGGAACGAAAATTAGACTGTCTAGCCTTAGGTTTGGCTCTGTCTTGAGGCAGGGCATGGCCTTTACCTCCTGTAATGTCAGCGATAATTTCTTTCAACCCGGGCCCGAATAAGGTCTGCCCTTTGAAAGGTATATTAAGCAATTTAGATTTAGAAGTAACGTCAGCTGACCAGGATTTTAGCCACAGTGCTCTGCGTGCCTGAATGGCGAATCCGGAATTCTTAGCCGTAAGTTTAGTTAAATGTACTACGGCATCTGAAATAAATGAGTTAGCTAACTTAAGGGCTTTAAGCTTGTGCGTAATCTCATCTAATGGAGCTGATTCAAGTGTCTCTTCCAGAGACTCAAACCAAAATGCTGCTGCAGCCATGACAGGCGCAATGCATGCAAGAGGTTGCAATATAAAACCTTGTTGAACAAACATTTTCTTAAGGTAACCCTCTAACTTTTTATCCATTGGATCTGAAAAGGCACAGCTATCCTCCACCGGGATAGTGGTACGCTTAGCTAAAGTAGAAACTGCTCCCTCCACCTTAGGGACCGTTTGCCATAAGTCCCGTGTGGTGGAGTCTATTGGAAACATCTTTCTAAATATCGGAGGGGGTGAGAACGGCACACCGGGTCTATCCCACTCCTTAGTAACAATTTCAGTAAGTCTCTTAGGTATAGGAAAAACGTCAGTACTCGCCGGTACCGCAAAATATTTATCCAACCTACACATTTTCTCTGGTATTGCAACTGTGTTACAATCATTCAGAGCCGCTAACACCTCCCCTAGTAATACACGGAGGTTTTCCAGCTTAAATTTAAAATTTGAAATATCTGAATCCAGTTTGTTTGGATCAGAACCGTCACCCGCAGAATGAAGCTCTCCGTCCTCATGTTCTGCAAATTGTGACGCAGTGTCTGACATGGCCCTAATATTATCAGCGCACTCTGTTCTCACCCCAGAGTGATCACGCTTACCTCTTAGTTCTGGTAATTTAGCCAAAACTTCAGTCATAACAGTAGCCATATCCTGTAATGTGATTTGTAATGGCCGCCCAGATGTACTCGGCGCTACAATATCACGCACCTCCCGAGCGGGAGATGCAGGTACTGACACGTGAGGCGAGTTAGTCGGCATAACTCTCCCCTCGTTGTTTGGTGAAATATGTTCAATTTGTACAGATTGACTTTTATTTAAAGTAGCATCAATACAGTTAGTACATAAATTTCTATTGGGCTCCACTTTGGCTTTAGCACATATAGCACAGATATCTTCCTCTGAATCAGACATGTTTAACACACTAGCAAATAAACTAGCAACTTGGAAATACTTTTCAAGTAATTTACTATAATATGAAAACGTACTGTGCCTATAAGAAGCACAGAAAAAGTTATGACAGTTGAAAATTAATAAACTGAAAAGTTATAGCATCAAATCTTTGTAAAAAAAAAAACACAATTTTAGCAAAGGATTGCTCCCATTAGCAAAGGATAACTAACCCTGATAGCCTCCCCCTCACACATAACAGTGAGAGAGATCAGTAAACTGTCATAAATTAAATAAAACGACTGCCAAGTGGAAAAAAATAGTGCCCAAAACATTTTTTCACCCAGTACCTCAGAAAATTAAACGATTTTACATGCCAGCAAAAAACGTTTAACATTAATAAATTGAGTGTTATTAAAAAGCCTGTTGCTAGTCCCTGCAAATTAGGCTAAAGTTTTATGCATACAGTATAATTCCAGTGAAGTGCCATTCCCCAGAATACTGAAGTGTAAAATATACATACATGACAGCCTGATACCAGTTGCTGCTACTGCATTTAAGGCTGAGTTTACATTATATCGGTATGGCAGAATTTTCTCATCAATTCCATTGTCAGAAAATAATAAGCTGCTACATACCTCTTTGCAGATTAATCTGCCCGCTGTCCCCTGATCTGAAGTTTACCTCTCCTCAGATGGCCGAGAAACAGCAATATGATCTTAACTACTCCGGCTAAAATCATAGAAAAACTCAGGTAGATTCTTCTTCAAATTCTACCAGAGAAGGAATAACACACTCCGGTGCTATTATAAAATAACAAACTTTTGATTGAAGGTATGAAACTAAGTATAATCACCACAGTCCTCTCACACATCCTATCTATTCGTTGGGTGCAAGAGAATGACTGGTAATGGCAGTTAGGGGAGGAGCTATATAGCAGCTCTGCTGGGTGAATCCTCTTGCACTTCCTGTTGGGGAGGAGTTAATATCCCATAAGTAATGGATGATCCGTGGACTGGATACACTTAACAAGAGAAAAGATATTTACGCCATATCTTATGATAGATCTTTCTAGTGACAGGCTTACGTGCCTGAATCAAAGTATCAATGACCGAATCAGAGAACCCCCGCTTAGATAAAATCAAGCGTTCAATCTCCAAGCAGTCAGTTGCAGAGAAACTAGATTTGGGTGTTGGAAGGGTCCCTGAATGAGAAGGTCCTGCCTCAATGGAAGCTTCCACAGTGGCAGAGAGGACATGTCCACTAGATCGGCATACCAAGTCCTGCAAGGCCACGCAGGCGCGATTAGAATTACTGAAGCCCTCTCCTGTTTGATCCGAGCAATCACCCGAGGCAGGAGAGCAAACGGTGGAAACACATAAGCTAGGTTGAACGACCAAGGCACTGCCAAGGCATCTATCAGTTCGGCCTGAGGATCCCTTGACCTGGATCCGTATCTTGGAAGCTTGGCATTCTGATGAGATGCCATCAGATCCAACTCTGAGGATCAGAGTGGCAAAGACCTCCGGATGGATCTCCCACTCCTCCGGATGAAACGTCTGTCTGCTTAAAAAGTCTGCTTCCCAGTTGTCCACTCCTGGGATGTAGATTGCTGACAGATAACAAGAGTGGGCCTCCGCCCACCGAATTATCTTGGATACTTCTGTCATCGCCAAGGAACTCCTTGTTCCTCCCTGATGATTGATGTAAACTACAGTCGTGATGTTGTCCGACTGAAAGCGAATGAATTTGGCCGAAGCCAACTGAGGCCATGCCTGAAGCGCATTGAATATCGCTCTCAATTCCAGAATATTAATTGGAAGAAGTGACTCCGACTGAGTCCACACACCCTGAGCCTTCAGGGAATTCCAGACTGCACCCCTAGAAGGCTGGCGTCCGTTGTCACTATAACCCATGAGGGTCTGTGAAAGCATAACCCTTGGGACAGATGATCCTGAGACAACCACCAAAGAAGAGAGTCTCCGGTCTCCTCGTCCAGAGGGGATAAATTTGCATAATCTCCATTCCACTGTCTGAGCATGCACAGTTGCAGTGGTCTGAGATGAAATCGAGCAAACGGAATGATGTCCATTGCCGCCACCATCAATCCAATTACCTTCATGCACTGAGCCACTGATGGCCGAGGATTGGACTGAAGGGCTCGGCAAGTATTGAAAATCATTGACTTCCTGACCTCCGTCAGAAAAATCTTCATGGATATAGAATCTATCAGAGTTCCCAAGAAGGGAACCCTTGTTTGTGGAATCAGTGAACTTTTTTCCTAGATTCACTTTCCATCCGTGAGTTCTCAGAAAGGACAACACTGTGTCTGTATGAGATCTTGTCCAATGATAAGTCGACGCCTGGATCAGAATATCATCCAGATAAGGCACTACTGCAATGCCCCGCGGCCTGAGAACCGCCAGAAGGGACCCTAGGACCTTCATGAAGATCCTGGGTGCTGTGGCCAGTCCGAAGGGAAGAGCCACAAACTGAAAATGGTTGTCCAGGAAGGCTAACCTTAGGTACTGATGATGATCCTTGTGGATAGGAATATGAAGGTATGCATCCTTCAAGTCCACGGTAGTCATGTATTGACCCTCCTGGATCATTGGTAAAATTGTTCGAATTGTTCGAATAGTCTCCATCTTGAAGGATGGGACTCTGAGAAACTTGTTTAGACTTTTGAGATCTAAAATGGGTCTGAACGTTCCAACTCTTTTGGGAACCACGAAAAGATTTGAGTAAAACCCCTGTCCCTGTTCCAGCCTTGGAACGGGACGAATTACTCCCATAGTAGAGAGGTCTTTTACACAACGTAAGAACGCCTCTCTTTTTATCTGGTCTACAGACAATCGTGAAAGAAGAAATCTTCCTCTTGGGAGAACATTTTTGAATTCCAGTTGATACCCGTGGGTCACGATATCCAGAGCCCAGGGGTCCTGAACATCTCTTGCCCAAGCCTGGGCAAAGAGAGAAAGCCTGCCCCCTACTAGATCCAGTCCCGGATCGGGGGCAGCCCCTTCATGCTGTCTTGGTAGTAGCAGCGTGCTTCTTGGGTTGTTTACCCTTGTTCCAAGCCTGGTTGGGTCTCCAGACGGACTTGGTCTGAGCAAAATTTCCTTCTTGTTTCGTGGAAGAAGAGGAAGAAGAGGGTACTCCTTTAAAGTTCCGAAAGGAACGAAAATTATTTTGTTTACCTCTCATCTTAGCAGTCTTATCCTGAGGTAGAAGATGACCCTTACCTCCAGTAATGTCAGAAATGATTTCCTTCAACTCAGGCACGAATAGGGTCTTACCCTTGAAAGGAATAGCCAAGAGCTTTGACTTAGATGACACATCAGCAGACCACGATTTTAACCATAACGCTCTACGCGCTAAAATGACAAATCCTGCATTCTTAGCCGCCAACTTAGCAATTTGAAAGGCGGCATCTGTGATAAAAGAATTAGCCAGCTTGAGAGCCTTAATTCTATCTAAAATATCCTCTAAAGGAGTCTCAGTCTTAAGAGACTCTTCTAAGGCATCAAACCAGAAAGCCGCCGCAGTAGTAACTGGTACAATGCAGGCTGTCGGTTGTAAAAGGAAACCCTGATGAATAAATAACTTTTTTGAAAGACCGTCCAATTTCTTATCCATAGGGTCTTTGAAAGCACAGCTGTCCTCAATAGGAATAGTTGTACGCTTAGCCAGGGTAGATATAGCTCCCTCCACCTTAGGGACTGTCTGCCAAGAGTCCCAAACGGTGTCAGATATGGGATACATTTTCTTAAAATTAGGAGGAGGAGAGAACGGTATACCCGGTCTGTCCCATTCCCTCTTGATAATCTCCGAAATTCTCTTAGGAACCGGAAAAACATCAGTGTAAGCAGGTACCTCTAAGTATTTGTCCATTTTACACAATTTCTCTGGTGGCACCATAATAGGGTCACAGTCATCCAGAGTCGCTAAAACCTCCAGAAGTAACAGGCGGAGGTGTTCCAGCTTAAATTTAAAGGACATGACGTCAGAATCTGTCTGAGGTAACACACTTCCCGATTCCGAAAGTTCTCCCTCAGACAAAAGTTCCCTGACCCCCAACTCAGATCCCTGTGAGGGTACATCGGAAATAGCCAACAAAGCATCAGAGGACTCAGTATTCACATTGATTCCTGTCCTACTGCGTTTGCCCTGTAACACTGGTAACTTAGATAATACCTCTGTAAGGGTAGTTGACATAACTGCAGCCATATCCTGCAGAGTAAATGAATTAGACGTGGTTGAGGAACTCGGTGTCGCTTGGGTGGGCGTTAAAGGTTGTGACACTTGGGGAGAATTTGGCGGCATATCCTGATTCTCTTCAGACTGAGAATCATCCTTAGGCACACTTTCTTTACATAAAATATGCTTTTTACATTGTAAGGCCCTTTCAGTACAAGAGGTACACAAAGTAAGAGGGGGTTCCACAATGGCATCTAAACACATAGAACAAGGAGTTTCCTCAAGTTCAGACATGTTAAACAGACTAGCAATAGCCACAATAGTCGTTTTTAACCTTAATTATTGATTCAAAGAATTTTCAAAAAAAAAAAAAAAAAGTACTGCGCCTTTAAATAATAAAAGCGCAACAATTTTTCTGTATCTCACAAAAAACGATTTTCCAGCAATAAAAACTATAATAAGAAGCTCAAATTAGCTCAATAATATTGCACAATTTTGAAGAAAATGCTAAATCACATTTTAAAGCGTCTTTATTTGTATACCAAGTTTAAAAAAAAAAAAACACGATATCAGCTGTGGCGCCTACCTGCCCCCAGGGTACTCAAGTCTGTGCCAATAATGATCCGGTGATTGAAAAACTAACTTGGGCCCCACCGGAGCTAGGGCTTTGCTGCCTTATAGTGAAGAGAAAACTGCGCGTCTGAGCAAGCAAAATAGGTCCCCTAATTTATAGCCAAAGCGGCTACCCAAACAGCCATCTTTCTAGGCAAAGTAATAAAAAAAAAAAATTTATGCTTACCTGATAAATTTATTTCTCTTGTGGTGTATCCAGTCCACGGATCATCCATTACTTGTGGGATATTCTCCTTCCCAACAGGAAGCTGCAAGAGGATCACCCACAGCAGAGCTGTCTATATAGCTCCTCCCCACTACTGCCCACCCCCAGTCATTCGACCGAAGACAAGCAAGAGAAAGGAGAAACTATAGGGTGCAGTGGTGACTGTAGTTTAAAAATAAAAAACACCTGCCTTAAAATGACAGGGCGGGCCGTGGACTGGATAAACCACAAGAGAAATAAATCAGGTAAGCATAAATTTTGTTTTCTCTTGTAAGGTGTATCCAGTCCACGGATCATCCATTACTTGTGGGATACCAATAACAAAGCTATAGGACACGGATGAAGGGAGGGACAAGGCAGGCGCTTAAACGGAAGGCACCACTGCCTGTAAGACCTTTCTCCCAAAAATAGCCTCCGAAGAAGCAAAAGTATCAAATTTATAGAATTTAGAAAAAGTATGAAGCGAAGACCAAGTCGCCGCCTTAAAATCTGTTCAACAGAAGCCTCATTTTTAAAAGCCCATGTGGAAGCTACCGCTCTAGTAGAATGAGCTGTAATTCTTTCAGGAGGCTGCTGGCCAGCAGTCTCATAAGCTAAGCGTATTATACTCCTTAGCCAAAAAGAAAGAGAAGTTGCCGAAGCCTTTTGGCCTCTCCTCTGTCCAGAATAGACAACAAACAATGCAGATGTTTGACGAAAATCTTTAGTAGCTTGTAAATAAAACTTTAAAGCACGAACCACGTCAAGATTGTGTAAAAGACGTTCCTTCTTAGAAGAAGGATTAGGACACAGTGAAGGTACAGCAATCTCCTGATTGATATTTTTATTAGATACCACCTTATGTAGAAACCCAGGTTTGGTACGTAACACTACCTTATCTGCATGGAAAATGAGATAAGGGGAATCACATTGTAAAGCAGATAACTCCGAAACTCTTCGAGCCGAGGAGATAGCTACTAAAAACAGAACTTTCCAAGATAAGAGCTTAATATCTATGGAATGCAAAGGTTCAAACGGAACCCCTTGAAGAACCTTAAGAACTAAATTTAAACTCCATGGTGGAGAAACAGGTTTAAACACAGGCTTGATTCTAACCAGAGCCTGACAAAATGCCTGAACATCTGAAACCTTAGCCAGACGTTTGTGCAAAAGAATAGACAGAGCAGAAATCTGTCCCTTTAAGGAACTAGCTGACAAATCCTTCTCCAATCCTTCTTGGAGAAAGGATAATATCTTAGGAATCCTGACCTTACTCCAAGAGTAACCCTTGGATTCACACCAATGAAGATATTTACACCATATCTTATGATAGATTTTTTGATAAAATCAAGCGTTCAATCTCCAAGCAGTCAGACGCAGAGAAATTAGATTTGGATGGTTAAAAGGACCCTGAAGTAGAAGGTCCTGTCTCAGCGGCAGAGTCCATGGTGAAAAGGATGACATGTTCACCAGATCTGAATACCAAGTCCTGCGTGGCCACGCAGGTGCTATCAAAATCACTGATGCTCTCTCCTGCTTGATCTTGGCAATCAGACGAGGGAGCAGAGGAAACGGTGGAAACACATAAGCTAGGTTGAAGGACCAAGGCGCTGCTAGAGCATCTATCAGTGCTACCTTGGGATCCCTGGACCTGGACCCATAACGAGGAAGCTTGGCGTTCTGACGAGATGCCATGAGATCCAGTTCTGGTTTGCCCCAAAGTTGAATCAACTGTGCAAATACCTCCGGATGGAGCTCCCACTCCCCCGGATGAAAAGTCTGTCGACTTAGAAAATCCGCCTCCCAGTTCTCTACTCCTGGGATATGGATAGCTGATAGATGGCAAGAGTGAATCTCTGCCCATAGAATTATCTTTGAAACCTCCAACATTGCTAGGGAACTCCTTGTTCCCCCTTGATGGTTGATGTTAGCTACAGTCGTGATGTTGTCCGACTGAAATCTGATGAACCTGACCGCAGCAAGCTGAGGCCAAGTCTGAAGAGCGTTGAATATCGCTCTTAGTTCCAGAATGTTTATCGGAAGGAGGGCCTCCACCGGAGTTCATGATCCCTGAGCCTTCAGGGAGTTCCAGACTGCACCCCAGCCCAGAAGGCTGGCATCTGTTGTTACTATTGTCCAATCTGGGCTGCGGAAGGTCATATCCTTGGACAGATGGACTCGAGATAGCCACCAGAGAAGAGAATCCCTGGTCTCTTGATCCAGATTTAGTAGAGGGGACAAATCTGTGTAATCCCCATTCCACTGACTGAGCATGCAGAGTTGCAGCGGTCTGAGATGTAGACGGGCAAACGGCACTATGTCCATCGCCGCTACCATTAAGCCGATTACTTCCATACACTGAGCCACAAGGGCGAGAAGTAGAATAAAGAACACGGCAGGAATTTAGAAGTTTTGACAACCTGGCCTCTGTCAGGTAAATCTTCATTTCTACAGAGTTCCCAGGAAGGAAACTCTTGTGAGAGGGGATAGAGAACTCTTTTCTTCGTTCACTTTCCACCCATGAGACCTCAGGAAAGCCAGAACAATGTCCGTATGGGACTTGGCAATTTGAAAATTCGACGCCTGTATCAGAATGTCGTCTAGGTAAGGGGCTACTGCTATACCCCGCGGCCTTAGGACCGCCAAGAGTGACCCCAGAACCTTTGTAAAGATTCTTGGTGCCGTGGCTAACCCAAAGGGAAGAGCCACAAACTGGTAATGCCAGTCTAGGAAGGCGAACCTGAGAAACCGATGATGATCTCTGTGTGTCGGAATGTGAAGATAAGCATCCTTTAAATCCACGGTAGTAATATACTGACCCTCCTGGATCATAGGACGGATGGTTCGAATAGTCTCCATCTTGAAGGATGGAACTCTGATAAATTTGTTTAGGATCTTGAGATCTAAGATTGGTCTGAAGGTTCCCTCTTTCTTGGGAACCACAAACAGATTTGAATAGAAGCCTTGCCCCTGTTCCTCCTTTGGAACTGGGTGGATCACTCCCATAACTAGGAGGTCTTGAACACAATGTAAGAATGCCTCTCTCTTTATCTGGTTTGCAGATAATTGTGAGAGGTGAAATCTTCCTTTTGGGGAAGAAGCTTTGAATTCCAGAAGGTATCCCTGAGACAAAATTTCCAACGCCCAGGGATCCTGGACATCTCTTGCCCAAGCCTGGGCGAAGAGAGAAAGTCTGCCCCCTACTAGATCCGTTACCGGATCGGGGGCTGATCTTTCATGCTGTCTTAGAGGCAGCAGCAGGCTTCTTGGCCTGCTTTCCTTTGTTCCAAACCTGGTTAGGTCTCCAGACCGGCTTGGACTGGGCAAAATTTCCCTCCTGTTTTGTATTAGAGGAAGTTGAAGCTGCACCACTCTTGAAATTTCGAAAGGCACGAAAATTAGGCTGTTTGGTCCATAATTTGCTGGACCTATCCTGAGGAAGGGCATGACCTTTTCCTCCAGTAATATCAGAAATGATCTCCTTCAGCCCAGGCCCGAATAGGGTCTGCCCCTTGAAGGGAATGTTGAGAAGCTTAGACTTTGAAGTAACGTCAGCTGACCAGGATTTAAGCCATAGCGCCCTACGCGCCTGAGTAGCAAAACCTGAGTTCTTAGCCGTTAGTTTGGTTAAATGAACAACGGCATCAGAAACAAATGAATTGGCTAGCTTAAGGGCTTTAAGCTTGTCAAGGATATCATCCAATGGGGTTTCTACCTGTAGAGCCTCTTCGAGAGACTCAAACCAGAAGGCCGCAGCAGCAGTGGCAGGGGCAATGCATGCAAGGGGCTGGAGAATAAACCCTTGTTGTTGTTTTTTTTTTTAAAGGTAACTCTAATTTTTTGTCCATTGGATCTAGAAAAGCACAACTGTCCTCGACAGGGATAGTGGTACGCTTAGCTAGAGTAGAAACTGCTCCCTCCACCTTAGGGACCGTCTGCCATAAGTCCCGTGTAGCGGCATCTATGGGAAACATCTTTTTAAAAACAGGAGGGGGAGAGAACAGTACACCTGGTCTATCCCATTCCTTAGTAATAATTTCAGAAAACCTTTTAGGGATTGGAAAAACATCAGTGTAAGTAGGTACTGCATAGTATTTATCCAATCTACATAATTTCTCTGGGACTACAATAGTGTCACAGTCATCCAGAGTTGCTAAAACCTCCCTGAGCAATATGCGGAGGTGTTCAAGCTTAAATTTAAATGTAGACATAAAAGAATCAGAGTGAAGTATCTTCCCTGAATCAGAAAAATCACCCACAGATTGAAGCTCCCCTGCTTCAGCTTCAGTATAATGTGAAGGTGTATCAGACCTAGCTACTAAAGCATCAGAGAGCTCTGTATTTATTTTATTCCCAGAGCTGTCTCGCTTTCCTTGCAATCCTGGCAGTTTAGATAATACCTCTGTAAGGGTATGATTCATAACTGCTGCCATGTCTTGCAAGGTATACGCAATGGACACGCTGGAAGTACTAGGTGTCCCCTGAGCGGGATTTATAGAATCTGACACATGGGGAGAGTTAGCTGGCATAACTTCCTCCCTGTCAATTTCTTCTGGTGATAAATTTTTTAAAGCCAGAATATGGTCTTTATAATTTATAGTAAAATCAGTGCATTTGGTACACATTCTAAGAGGGGGTTCCACAATGGCGTCTAAACATAATGAACAATGAGTTCCCTCTATGTCAGACATGTTTAAACAGACTAGTAATGAGACCAGCAAGCTTGGAAAACACTTTAATAACTGTGAACAAGCAAAAAATAAAAACAATCACAGAAACTGCTAAAACAGTGAAAAAAGCAGTAAATCTTAAGAAATTTTTACAGTGTGTATAATAGGCTAAAAGAGCATTGCACCCACTTGCAAATGGATGATTAACCCCTTAGTTTCAAAAACGGATCAAAAAAACAATATAAACGTTTTTTTAAACAGTCACAACAAACTGCCACAGCTCTGCTGTGGCCCTACCTGCCCATACAACGACTTTGGAAGGCACAAAAACCCTTTAGAGAGGTCCTAAATGTTCAGGGGACTCCTTCAGGGAAGCTGGATGTCTCAAGCTGCAAAAACGAAAATAGGCCCCTCCCAATCTGTACTAACAGTGAGAGGGCCTTAAAAAACTATCCCTAGGCAAAATCTAGACAGCCATGTGGAAAAAACTAGGCCCCAGAATAAAGTTTTAGCACCAATAAGTAAAAAAAAAAAAGTTTATCTATTCAGTAATGTGAGTAAATAATAAAAATATTACCCTTTACAGCAAGCATGATACCAGTCGTTATTAAATCACTGTAATCAGGCTTACCTTAAATAAATCCGGTATTGTCAGTATTTTCTAGCATATTCATTTCTCTAGAAAAATTTAAAACTGCACATACCTCAGAGCAGGAGACCCTGCACGCTATTCCCCCAGCTGAAGTTACCCATCTCTTCAGTAATGTGTGAGAACAGCAATGGATCTTAGTTACAACCTGCTAAGATCATCAAAGACCACAGGCAGACTCTTCTTCAACTTTCTGCCTGAGGCTAAAATAGTACAACTCCGGTACCATTTGAAAATAACAAACTTTTGATTGAAGATAAACTACATTAATGCACCACATCTCTCTAGCTACTTCCATTGTCGAGAGCTGCAAGAGAATGACTGGGGGTGGGCAGTTAGGGGAGGAGCTATATAGACAGCTCTGCTGTGGGTGATCCTCTTGCAGCTTCCTGTTGGGAAGGAGAATATCCCACAAGTAATGGATGATCCGTGGACTGGATACACCTTACAAGAGAAATAGAACAGTCTCTCAACCGCCTCTCCCAGTGTCAAGTCCATATCACATAACATATAGTAATTTCAGTACCACCATCAACCATATAGGTCTACTGCTTACCCCTTCCCCAGTAGGGAATAATGTCAGCCAGTTCTGATATAACAAGTCTCCCCAGAAGTAAAGGACTGAACATACCTCAATGCTGCTTGTAGCATGACACCATTCTCCACACTGAAGATTTTTCTTGCACTACCTTCAGAAGCTCTGTGGGAACCAGAATGGATCTTAGATACTGTTTGCTAAGATCATCAACATCAGGGCAGAAATTAATGTCTCCATTCCTCTTGGGAATCCAGACTGACGATTTCTCCCTGAGGAAAATAATACTCACTGGCACTATTTTAAAATAAAAAAAAATCTTGATTGAAGAATCTAAACTAACACCTCACTTTACCTCTTCCTATTACTAACACAGGCAAAGAGAATGACTGGAGGTGGAGGGAAGGGAGTAGCTATATATACAGCTCTGCTGTGGTGCTCTTTGCCACTTCCTGTTAGCAGGAGGATAAATCCCACACGTAAGGATGAAATCTGTGGACTCGTCATATCTTGTAGAAGAAAACTTAAAGGGACACTAAACCCCAATTTATTTCTTTCGTGATTCAAATAGAGCATGCAAATTTAAGCAACTTTCTAATTTACTCCTATTATCAATTTTCCTTTGTTCTCTTGCTTTCTTTATTTGAAAAAGAAGGCATCTAAGCTATTTTTTTGGTTCAGCACCACGGAAAGCACGTGTTTATTGGTGGGTGAATTTATCCACAAATCAGCAAGAACAACACAGCGTGTTCACCAAAAATGGGCCGGCATCTAAACTTACATTCTTGCATTTCAAATAAAGAGAATGAAGAGAATTTGATAATAGGAGTAAATTAGAACGTTGGTTAAAATTGCATGCTTTATATGAATCACAAAAGAAAAAATTTGGATTCAGTGTCACTTTAACCCTTCATAAAAACATACAATTTACATTACTATAGCGCCACCTGGCTGACATTACAATCTAGTGCATCAATGTCAATGAGAATGTCTTTTCAATACTATGATAATACTAATGAATAATTCTAAAGTGCAAACAAGTAAAAAATACCTATACCAGACTAGAGCTGCAAGATGCTAACCTTAAAGAAACACAGTATAATCTAATTCCCTATACCAATACCATAGTATTAAGCTTATGGATCCAAAAGGACTCTTTTTGTTTCAATAGCTGTTCCCTATTGCCTCCTTTGCATAACCTACCTATACCATCGATAATTTGCCATCTAAGCTGGCTTATATTGTGCCCAGCCTTTAAAAAATGACTGGATATTGGGGCATTAAGATCCCCACAACGAATATTAGACCTGTGTTGACTCATCCTATCTCTTACCTTTCTAGTCGTCTAACCCAAATAAATCCTCGAACAGGGACACTTTATTAGGTATATGACATAAGATGAGTGACACGTGTAATGTTCCTTAATCCTAAACTTTCTCCCAGTTAGGGGATGAAGAAAATATTTGCCTTTAATAACCGCACTGCAACTGGCACACCCCAAACATGGGAACATGTCTGTATTTTTAGATGTGATATAGGTTTGGCAGGGTACTTTTCTGGGGCCCACATCACTCTTGACTAACATATCTCTTAAGTTGGGGACCCTTCTATAGGCCATCATAGGGAGGTCTTTAAAGGCCATAATGTCAGGATTGCAATCTCTTAAAACATTCCAATGCTTATATACAATCTTGGAGATATCCTTGCTATATGGGTTATGTTGAGTAACACATACTATACGTTGTGGCTTTTTTTCTTTTCGAAGATACACTATCATTTAAGTCACCTAGTTTGCAATGCATTGGGTTTTCATTATTTTGAGGATATTGATTAGATTATATAACTATCTACAAAATTATGTCAGAGTTAATCTATCAAGTTGTTACCCTTGGCTATATCGGATGACATATCAATACTGAGCCCATGCACCCTGTATAACAGGTCTAAATATATTAAAGAGGAATTACTGTTTGTCAGGATGCTAAGCGCTGATTAAGCAAAATTCAAAACATTAAACAATCAAACTTTAAACAGTCTGAGCACTTCTTTAAGGCTCCGCTTATATCCTAGGGACAGGGATACAGTTCAGCCAACACCCGTAGCCACCAGGGGTTAGCCACCAGCTAACTAATGTAACGCTACAATACTTTGAACTAACTTGCCATAAGTCAAAACTATGCCATCCTGTGAGTCCAAATGGATTGCCAAACAGCACAAGAACAGACACAAACGGACACAAAGATTGTCAAGAGAGATGTGGATGGCTTTAAATCCAGACTGCAGGAATAATTTTTCCACAATCAGTAGCAGAGCTTCAAAATCCTGCTGCCATCTTGGTATGCCGCCCACCGGAAGCCAGAATAACACATTTATTACATAAATGAGTCTGAGATTAAAACCTCAGCTTATAAACAATATAAACACTTAAAACTAAAGAAAAAGTATACTCAAATGACCCAACTTCTAAGGCAGATTTAGGTTCCATAACTGCAAGGAACTTATACAGAAGTTAAGTGAAGAAAAATACAAGCAAACAGCTAAATGGTTATATTCCCATTACAAAAAAAAAGTCTTAAATAAAAGGAAACACTTACCCCTTCTAAAAAGAACAAAAAAACAAAATTTATGCTTACCTGATAAATTTATTTCTCTTGTGGTGTATCCAGTCCACGGATCATCCATTACTTGTGGGATATTCTCCTTCCCAACAGGAAGCTGCAAGAGGATCACCCACAGCAGAGCTGTCTATATAGCTCCTCCCCTAACTGCCAACCCCCAGTCATTCGACCGAAGACAAGCCAGAGAAAGGAGAAACTATAGAGTGCAGTGGTGACTGTAGTTTAAAAATAAAAAACACCTGCCTTAAAATGACAGGGCGGACCGTGGACTGGATACACCACAAGAGAAATAAATCAGGTAAGCATAAATTTTGTTTTCTCTTGTAAGGTGTATCCAGTCCACGGATCATCCATTACTTGTGGGATACCAATACCAAAGCTATAGGACACGGATGAAGGGAGGCACAAGGCAGGCGCTTAAACGGAAGGCACCACTGCCTGTAAGACCTTTCTCCCAAAAATAGCCTCCGAAGAAGCAAAAGTATCAAATTTATAGAATTTAGAAAAAATATGAAGTGAAGACCAAGTCGCCGCCTTACAAATCTGTTCAACAGAAGCCTCATTCTTAAAAGCCCATGTGGAAGCTACAACTCTAGTAGAATGAGCTGTAATTCTTTCAGGAGGCTGCTGGCCAGCAGTCTCATAAGCTAAGCGTATTATACTCCTTAGCCAAAAAGAAAGAGAAGTTGCCGAAGCCTTTTGGCCTCTCCTCTGTCCAGAGTAGACAACAAACAATGCAGATGTTTGACGAAAATCTTTAGTAGCTTGTAAATAAAACTTTAAAGCACGAACCACGTCAAGATTGTGTAAAAGACGTTCCTTCTTAGAAGAAGGATTAGGACACAGTGAAGGTACAGCAATCTCCTGATTGATATTTTTATTAGATACCACCTTATGTAGAAACCCAGGTTTGGTACGTAACACTACCTTATCTGCATGGAAAATGAGATAAGGGGAATCACATTGTAAAGCAGATAACTCTGAAACTCTTCGAGCCGAGGAGATAGCTACTAAAAACAGAACTTTCCAAGATAAGAGCTTAATATCTATGGAATGCAAAGGTTCAAACGGAACCCCTTGAAGAACCTTAAGAACTAAATTTAAACTCCATGGTGGAGAAACAGGTTTAAACACAGGCTTGATTCTAACCAGAGCCTGACAAAATGCCTGAACATCTGAAACCTTAGCCATACGTTTGTGCAAAAGAATAGACACAGCAGAAATCTGTCCCTTTAAGGAACTAGCTGACAAATCCTTCTCCAATCCTTCTTGGAGAAAGGATAATATCTTAGGAATCCTGACCTTACTCCAAGAGTAACCCTTGGATTCACACCAATGAAGATATTTACACCATATCTTATGATAGATTTTTTGATAAAATCAAGCGTTCAATCTCCAAGCAGTCAGACGCAGAGAAATTAGATTTGGATGGTTAAAAGGACCCTGAAGTAGAAGGTCCTGTCTCAGCGGCAGAGTCCATGGTGAAAAGGATGACATGTTCACCAGATCTGAATACCAAGTCCTGCGTGGCCACGCAGGTGCTATCAAAATCACTGATGCTCTCTCCTGCTTGATCTTGGCAATCAGACGAGGGAGCAGAGGAAACGGTGGAAACACATAAGCTAGGTTGAAGGACCAAGGCGCTGCTAGAGCATCTATCAGTGCTACCTTGGGATCCCTGGACCTGGACCCATAACGAGGAAGCTTGGCGTTCTGACGAGACGCCATGAGATCCAGTTCTGGTTTGCCCCAAAGTTGAATCAACTGTGCAAATACCTCCGGATGGAGCTCCCACTCCCCCGGATGAAAAGTCTGTCGACTTAGAAAATCCGCCTCCCAGTTCTCTACTCCTGGGATATGGATAGCTGATAGATGGCAAGAGTGAATCTCTGCCCATAGAATTATCTTTGAAACCTCCAACATTGCTAGGGAACTCCTTGTTCCCCCTTGATGGTTGATGTTAGCTACAGTCGTGATGTTGTCCGACTGAAATCTGATGAACCTGACCGCAGCAAGCTGAGGCCAAGTCTGAAGAGCGTTGAATATCGCTCTTAGTTCCAGAATGTTTATCGGAAGGAGGGCCTCCACCGGAGTCCATGATCCCTGAGCCTTCAGGGAGTTCCAGACTGCACCCCAGCCCAGAAGGCTGGCATCTGTTGTTACTATTGTCCAATCTGGGCTGCGGAAGGTCATATCCTTGGACAGATGGACTCGAGATAGCCACCAGAGGAGAGAATCCCTGGTCTCTTGATCCAGATTTAGTAGAGGGGACAAATCTGTGTAATCCCCATTCCACTGACTGAGCATGCAGAGTTGCAGCGGTCTGAGATGTAGACGGGCAAACGGCACTATGTCCATCGCCGCTACCATTAAGCCGATTACTTCCATACACTGAGCCACGAGGGCGAGAAGTAGAATAAAGAACATGGCAGGAATTTAGAAGTTTTGACAACCTGGCCTCTGTCAGGTAAATCTTCATTTCTACAGAGTTCCCAGGAAGGAAACTCTTGTGAGAGGGGATAGAGAACTCTTTTCTTCGTTCACTTTCCACCCATGAGACCTCAGGAAAGCCAGAACAATGTCCGTATGGGACTTGGCAATTTGAAAATTCGACGCCTGTATCAGAATGTCGTCTAGGTAAGGGGCTACTGCTATACCCCGCGGCCTTAGGACCACCAAGAGTGACCCCAGAACCTTTGTAAAGATTCTTGGTGCCGTGGCTAACCCAAAGGGAAGAGCCACAAACTGGTAATGCCAGTCTAGGAAGGCGAACCTAAGAAACCGATGATGATCTCTGTGTGTCAGAATGTGAAGATAAGCATCCTTTAAATCCACGGTAGTAATATACTGACCCTCCTGGATCATAGGACGGATGGTTCGAATAGTCTCCATCTTGAAGGATGGAACTCTGAGAAATTTGTTTAGGATCTTGAGATCTAAGATTGGTCTGAAGGTTCCCTCTTTCTTGGGAACCACAAACAGATTTGAATAGAAGCCTTGCCCCTGTTCCTCCTTTGGAACTGGGTGGATCACTCCCATAACTAGGAGGTCTTGAACACAATGTAAGAATGCCTCTCTCTTTATCTGGTTTGCAGATAATTGTGAGAGGTGAAATCTTCCTTTTGGGGAAGAAGCTTTGAATTCCAGAAGGTATCCCTGAGACAAAATTTCCAACGCCCAGGGATCCTGGACATCTCTTGCCCAAGCCTGGGCGAAGAGAGAAAGTCTGCCCCCTACTAGATCCGTTACCGGATCGGGGGCTGATCTTTCATGCTGTCTTAGAGGCAGCAGCAGGCTTCTTGGCCTGCTTTCCTTTGTTCCAAACCTGGTTAGGTCTCCAGACCGGCTTGGACTGGGCAAAATTTCCCTCCTGTTTTGTATTAGAGGAAGTTGAAGCTGCACCACTCTTGAAATTTCGAAAGGCACGAAAATTAGGCTGTTTGGTCCATAATTTGCTGGACCTATCCTGAGGAAGGGCATGACCTTTTCCTCCAGTAATATCAGAAATGATCTCCTTCAGCCCAGGCCCGAATAGGGTCTGCCCCTAGAAGGGAATGTTGAGAAGCTTAGACTTTGAAGTAACGTCAGCTGACCAGGATTTAAGCCATAGCGCCCTACGCTCCTGAGTAGCAAAACCTGAGTTCTTAGCCGTTAGTTTGGTTAAATGAACAACGGCATCAGAAACAAATGAATTGGCTAGCTTAAGGGCTTTAAGCTTGTCAAGGATATCATCCAATGGGGTTTCTACCTGTAGAGCCTCTTCGAGAGACTCAAACCAGAAGGCCGCAGCAGCAGTGGCAGGGGCAATGCATGCAAGGGGCTGGAGAATAAACCCTTGTTGTTGTTTTTTTTTTTAAAGGTAACTCTAATTTTTTGTCCATTGGATCTAGAAAAGCACAACTGTCCTCGACAGGGATAGTGGTACGCTTAGCTAGAGTAGAAACTGCTCCCTCCACCTTAGGGACCGTCTGCCATAAGTCCCGTGTAGCGGCATCTATGGGAAACATCTTTTTAAAAACAGGAGGGGGAGAGAACAGTACACCTGGTCTATCCCATTCCTTAGTAATAATTTCAGAAAACCTTTTAGGGATTGGAAAAACATCAGTGTAAGTAGGTACTGCATAGTATTTATCCAATCTACATAATTTCTCTGGGACTACAATAGTGTCACAGTCATCCAGAGTTGCTAAAACCTCCCTGAGCAATATGCGGAGGTGTTCAAGCTTAAATTTAAATGTAGACATAAAAGAATCAGAGTGAAGTATCTTCCCTGAATCAGAAAAATCACCCACAGATTGAAGCTCCCCTGCTTCAGCTTCAGTATAATGTGAAGGTGTATCAGACCTAGCTACTAAAGCATCAGAGAGCTCTGTATTTATTTTATTCCCAGAGCTGTCTCGCTTTCCTTGCAATCCTGGCAGTTTAGATAATACCTCTGTAAGGGTATGATTCATAACTGCTGCCATGTCTTGCAAGGTATACGCAATGGACGCGCTGGAAGTACTAGGTGTCCCCTGAGCGGGATTTATAGAATCTGACACGTGGGGAGAGTTAGCTCGCATAACTTCCTCCCTGTCAATTTCTTCTGGTGATAAATTTTTTAAAGCCAGAATATGGTCTTTATAATTTATAGTAAAATCAGTGCATTTGGTACACATTCTAAGAGGGGGTTCCGCAATGGCGTCTAAACATAATGAACAATGAGTTCCCTCTATGTCAGACATGTTTAAACAGACTAGTAATGAGACCAGCAAGCTTGGAAAACACTTTAATAACTGTGAACAAGCAAAAAATAAAAACAATCACAGAAACTGCTAAAACAGTGAAAAAAGCAGTAAATCTTACGAAATTTTTACAGTGTGTATAATAGGCTAAAAGAGCATTGCACCCACTTGCAAATGGATGATTAACCCCTTAGTTTCAAAAAAAGATCAAAAAAACAATATAAACGTTTTTTTAAACAGTCACAACAAACTGCCACAGCTCTGCTGTGGCCCTACCTGCCCATACAACGACTTTGGAAGGCACAAAAACCCTTTTAGAGAGGTCCTAAATGTTCAGGGGACTCCTTCAGGGAAGCTGGATGTCTCAAGCTGCAAAAACGAAAATAGGCCCCTCCCAATCTTTACTCACAGTGAGAGGGCCTTAAAAAACTATCCCTAGGCAAAATCTAGACAGCCATGTGGAAAAAACTAGGCCCCAGAATAAAGTTTTATCACCAATAAGTAAAAAAAAAAAACGTTTATCTATTCAGTAATGTGAGTAAATAATAAAAATATTACCCTTTACAGCAAGCATGATACCAGTCGTTATTAAATCACTGTAATCAGGCTTACCTTAAATAAATCCGGTATTGTCAGTATTTTCTAGCATATTCATTTCTCTAGAAAAATTTAACATACCTCAGAGCAGGAGACCCTGCACGCTATTCCCCCAGCTGAAGTTACCCATCTCTTCAGTAATGTGTGAGAACAGCAATGGATCTTAGTTACAACCTGCTAAGATCATCAAAGACCACAGGCAGACTCTTCTTCAACTTTCTGCCTGAGGCTAAAATAGTACAACTCCGGTACCATTTGAAAATAACAAACTTTTGATTGAAGATAAACTACATTAATGCACCACATCTCTCTAGCTACTTCCATTGTCGAGAGCTGCAAGAGAATGACTGGGGTGGGCAGTTAGGGGAGGAGCTATATAGACAGCTCTGCTGTGGGTGATCCTCTTGCAGCTTCCTGTTGAGAAGGAGAATATCCCACAAGTAATGGATGATCCGTGGACTGGATACACCTTACAAGAGAAATAGAACAGTCTCTCAACCGCCTCTCCCAGTGTCAAGTCCATATTGCTCACATAACATATAGTAATTTCAGTACCACCATCAACCATATAGGTCTACTGCTTACCCCTTCCCCAGTAGGGAATAATGTCAGCCAGTTCTGATATAACAAGTCTCCCCAGAAGTAAAGGACTGAACATACCTCAATGCTGCTTGTAGCATGACACCGTTCTCCACACTGAAGATTTTTCTTGCACTACCTTCAGAAGCTCTGTGGGAACCAGAATGGATCTTAGATACTGTTTGCTAAGATCATCAACATCAGGGCAGAAATTAATGTCTCCATTCCTCTTGGGAATCCAGACTGACGATTTCTCCCTGAGGAAAATAATACTCACTGGCACTATTTTAAAATAAAAAAAAATCTTGATTGAAGAATCTAAACTAACACCTCACTTTACCTCTTCCTATTACTAACACAGGCAAAGAGAATGACTGGAGGTGGAGGGAAGGGAGTAGCTATATATACAGCTCTGCTGTGGTGCTCTTTGCCACTTCCTGTTAGCAGGAGGATAAATCCCACACGTAAGGATGAAATCTGTGGACTCGTCATATCTTGTAGAAGAAAACTTAAAGGGACACTAAACCCCAATTTATTTATTTTGTGATTCAAATAGAGCATGCAAATTTAAGCAACTTTCTAATTTACTCCTATTATCAATTTTCCTTTGTTCTCTTGCTTTCTTTATCTGAAAAAGAAGGCATCTAAGCTATTTTTTTGGTTCAGCACCACGGAAAGCACGTGTTTATTGGTGGGTGAATTTATCCACAAATCAGCAAGAACAACACAGCGTGTTCACCAAAAATGGGCCGGCATCTAAACTTACATTCTTGCATTTCAAATAAAGAGAATGAAGAGAATTTGATAATAGGAGTAAATTAGAACGTTGGTTAAAATTGCATGCTTTATATGAATCACAAAAGAAAAAATTTGGATTCAGTGTCACTTTAACCCTTCATAAAAACATACAATTTACATTACTATAGCGCCACCTGGCTGACATTACAATCTAGTGCATCAATGTCAATGAGAATGTCTTTTCAATACTATGATAATACTAATGAATAATTCTAAAGTGCAAACAAGTAAAAAATACCTATACCAGACTAGAGCTGCAAGATGCTAACCTTAAAGAAACACAGTATAATCTAATTCCCTATACCAATACCATAGTATTAAGCTTATGGATCCAAAAGGACTCTTTTTGTTTCAATAGCTGTACCCTATTGCCTCATTTGCATAACCTACCTATACCATCGATAATTTGCCATCTAAGCTGGCTTATATTGTGCCCAGCCTTTAAAAAATGACTGGATATTGGGGCATTAAGATCCCCACAACGAATATTAGACCTGTGTTGACTCATCCTATCTCTTACCTTTCTAGTCGTCTAACCCAAATAAATCCTCGAACAGGGACACTTTATTAGGTATATGACATAAGATGAGTGACACGTGTAATGTTCCTTAATCCTAAACTTTCTCCCAGTTAGGGGATGAAGAAAATATTTGCCTTTAATAACCGCACTGCAACTGGCACACCCCAAACATGGGAACATGTCTGTATTTTTAGATGTGATATAGGTTTGGCAGGGTACTTTTCTGGGGCCCACATCACTCTTGACTAACATATCTCTTAAGTTGGGGACCCTTCTATAGGCCATCATAGGGAGGTCTTTAAAGGCCATAATGTCAGGATTGCAATCTCTTAAAACATTCCAATGCTTATATACAATCTTGGAGATATCCTTGCTATATGGGTTATGTTGAGTAACACATACTATACGTTGTGGCTTTTTTTCTTTTCGAAGATACACTATCATTTAAGTCACCTAGTTTGCAATGCATTGGGTTTTCATTATTTTGAGGGTATTGATTAGATTATATAACTATCTACAAAATTATGTCAGAGTTAATCTATCAAGTTGTTACCCTTGGCTATATCGGATGACATATCAATACTGAGCCCATGCACCCTGTATAACAGGTCTAAATATATTAAAGAGGAATTACTGTTTGTCAGGATGCTAAGCGCTGATTAAGCAAAATTCAAAACATTAAACAATCAAACTTTAAACAGTCTGAGCACTTCTTTAAGGCTCCGCTTATATCCTAGGGACAGGGATACAGTTCAGCCAACACCCGTAGCCACCAGGGGTTAGCCACCAGCTAACTAATGTAACGCTACAATACTTTGAACTAACTTGCCATAAGTCAAAACTATGCCATCCTGTGAGTCCAAATGGATTGCCAAACAGCACAAGAACAGACACAAACGGACACAAAGATTGTCAAGAGAGATGTGGATGGCTTTAAATCCAGACTGCAGGAATAATTTTTCCACAATCAGTAGCAGAGCTTCAAAATCCTGCTGCCATCTTGGTATGCCGCCCACCGGAAGCCAGAATAACACATTTATTACATAAATGAGTCTGAGATTAAAACCTCAGCTTATAAACAATATAAACACTTAAAACTAAAGAAAAAGTATACTCAAATGACCCAACTTCTAAGGCAGATTTAGGTTCCATAACTGCAAGGAACTTATACAGAAGTTAAGTGAAGAAAAATACAAGCAAACAGCTAAATGGTTATATTCCCATTACAAAAAAAAAGTCTTAAATAAAAGGAAACACTTACCCCTTCTAAAAAGAACAAAAAAACAAAATTTATGCTTACCTGATAAATTTATTTCTCTTGTGGTGTATCCAGTCCACGGATCAACCATTACTTGTGGGATATTCTCCTTCCCAACAGGAAGCTGCAAGAGGATCACCCACAGCAGAGCTGTCTATATAGCTCCTCCCCTAACTGCCAACCCCCAGTCATTCGACCGAAGACAAGCCAGAGAAAGGAGAAACTATAGAGTGCAGTGGTGACTGTAGTTTAAAAATAAAAAACACCTGCCTTAAAATGACAGGGCGGACCGTGGACTGGATACACCACAAGAGAAATAAATCAGGTAAGCATAAATTTTGTTTTCTCTTGTAAGGTGTATCCAGTCCACGGATCATCCATTACTTGTGGGATACCAATACCAAAGCTATAGGACACGGATGAAGGGAGGCACAAGGCAGGCGCTTAAACGGAAGGCACCACTGCCTGTAAGACCTTTCTCCCAAAAATAGCCTCCGAAGAAGCAAAAGTATCAAATTTATAGAATTTAGAAAAAATATGAAGTGAAGACCAAGTCGCCGCCTTACAAATCTGTTCAACAGAAGCCTCATTCTTAAAAGCCCATGTGGAAGCTACAACTCTAGTAGAATGAGCTGTAATTCTTTCAGGAGGCTGCTGGCCAGCAGTCTCATAAGCTAAGCGTATTATACTCCTTAGCCAAAAAGAAAGAGAAGTTGCCGAAGCCTTTTGGCCTCTCCTCTGTCCAGAGTAGACAACAAACAATGCAGATGTTTGACGAAAATCTTTAGTAGCTTGTAAATAAAACTTTAAAGCACGAACCACGTCAAGATTGTGTAATAGACGTTCCTTCTTAGAAGAAGGATTAGGACACAGTGAAGGTACAGCAATCTCCTGATTGATATTTTTATTAGATACCACCTTATGTAGAAACCCAGGTTTGGTACGTAACACTACCTTATCTGCATGGAAAATGAGATAAGGGGAATCACATTGTAAAGCAGATAACTCTGAAACTCTTCGAGCCGAGGAGATAGCTACTAAAAACAGAACTTTCCAAGATAAGAGCTTAATATCTATGGAATGCAAAGGTTCAAACGGAACCCCTTGAAGAACCTTAAGAACTAAATTTAAACTCCATGGTGGAGAAACAGGTTTAAACACAGGCTTGATTCTAACCAGAGCCTGACAAAATGCCTGAACATCTGAAACCTTAGCCATACGTTTGTGCAAAAGAATAGACACAGCAGAAATCTGTCCCTTTAAGGAACTAGCTGACAAATCCTTCTCCAATCCTTCTTGGAGAAAGGATAATATCTTAGGAATCCTGACCTTACTCCAAGAGTAACCCTTGGATTCACACCAATGAAGATATTTACACCATATCTTATGATAGATTTTTTGATAAAATCAAGCGTTCAATCTCCAAGCAGTCAGACGCAGAGAAATTAGATTTGGATGGTTAAAAGGACCCTGAAGTAGAAGGTCCTGTCTCAGCGGCAGAGTCCATGGTGAAAAGGATGACATGTTCACCAGATCTGAATACCAAGTCCTGCGTGGCCACGCAGGTGCTATCAAAATCACTGATGCTCTCTCCTGCTTGATCTTGGCAATCAGACGAGGGAGCAGAGGAAACGGTGGAAACACATAAGCTAGGTTGAAGGACCAAGGCGCTGCTAGAGCATCTATCAGTGCTACCTTGGGATCCCTGGACCTGGACCCATAACGAGGAAGCTTGGCGTTCTGACGAGACGCCATGAGATCCAGTTCTGGTTTGCCCCAAAGTTGAATCAACTGTGCAAATACCTCCGGATGGAGCTCCCACTCCCCCGGATGAAAAGTCTGTCGACTTAGAAAATCCGCCTCCCAGTTCTCTACTCCTGGGATATGGATAGCTGATAGATGGCAAGAGTGAATCTCTGCCCATAGAATTATCTTTGAAACCTCCAACATTGCTAGGGAACTCCTTGTTCCCCCTTGATGGTTGATGTTAGCTACAGTCGTGATGTTGTCCGACTGAAATCTGATGAACCTGACCGCAGCAAGCTGAGGCCAAGTCTGAAGAGCGTTGAATATCGCTCTTAGTTCCAGAATGTTTATCGGAAGGAGGGCCTCCACCGGAGTCCATGATCCCTGAGCCTTCAGGGAGTTCCAGACTGCACCCCAGCCCAGAAGGCTGGCATCTGTTGTTACTATTGTCCAATCTGGGCTGCGGAAGGTCATATCCTTGGACAGATGGACTCGAGATAGCCACCAGAGGAGAGAATCCCTGGTCTCTTGATCCAGATTTAGTAGAGGGGACAAATCTGTGTAATCCCCATTCCACTGACTGAGCATGCAGAGTTGCAGCGGTCTGAGATGTAGACGGGCAAACGGCACTATGTCCATCGCCGCTACCATTAAGCCGATTACTTCCATACACTGAGCCACGAGGGCGAGAAGTAGAATAAAGAACATGGCAGGAATTTAGAAGTTTTGACAACCTGGCCTCTGTCAGGTAAATCTTCATTTCTACAGAGTTCCCAGGAAGGAAACTCTTGTGAGAGGGGATAGAGAACTCTTTTCTTCGTTCACTTTCCACCCATGAGACCTCAGGAAAGCCAGAACAATGTCCGTATGGGACTTGGCAATTTGAAAATTCGACGCCTGTATCAGAATGTCGTCTAGGTAAGGGGCTACTGCTATACCCCGCGGCCTTAGGACCACCAAGAGTGACCCCAGAACCTTTGTAAAGATTCTTGGTGCCGTGGCTAACCCAAAGGGAAGAGCCACAAACTGGTAATGCCAGTCTAGGAAGGCGAACCTAAGAAACCGATGATGATCTCTGTGTGTCGGAATGTGAAGATAAGCATCCTTTAAATCCACGGTAGTAATATACTGACCCTCCTGGATCATAGGACGGATGGTTCGAATAGTCTCCATCTTGAAGGATGGAACTCTGAGAAATTTGTTTAGGATCTTGAGATCTAAGATTGGTCTGAAGGTTCCCTCTTTCTTGGGAACCACAAACAGATTTGAATAGAAGCCTTGCCCCTGTTCCTCCTTTGGAACTGGGTGGATCACTCCCATAACTAGGAGGTCTTGAACACAATGTAAGAATGCCTCTCTCTTTATCTGGTTTGCAGATAATTGTGAGAGGTGAAATCTTCCTTTTGGGGAAGAAGCTTTGAATTCCAGAAGGTATCCCTGAGACAAAATTTCCAACGCCCAGGGATCCTGGACATCTCTTGCCCAAGCCTGGGCGAAGAGAGAAAGTCTGCCCCCTACTAGATCCGTTACCGGATCGGGGGCTGATCTTTCATGCTGTCTTAGAGGCAGCAGCAGGCTTCTTGGCCTGCTTTCCTTTGTTCCAAACCTGGTTAGGTCTCCAGACCGGCTTGGACTGGGCAAAATTTCCCTCCTGTTTTGTATTAGAGGAAGTTGAAGCTGCACCACTCTTGAAATTTCGAAAGGCACGAAAATTAGGCTGTTTGGTCCATAATTTGCTGGACCTATCCTGAGGAAGGGCATGACCTTTTCCTCCAGTAATATCAGAAATGATCTCCTTCAGCCCAGGCCCGAATAGGGTCTGCCCCTAGAAGGGAATGTTGAGAAGCTTAGACTTTGAAGTAACGTCAGCTGACCAGGATTTAAGCCATAGCGCCCTACGCTCCTGAGTAGCAAAACCTGAGTTCTTAGCCGTTAGTTTGGTTAAATGAACAACGGCATCAGAAACAAATGAATTGGCTAGCTTAAGGGCTTTAAGCTTGTCAAGGATATCATCCAATGGGGTTTCTACCTGTAGAGCCTCTTCGAGAGACTCAAACCAGAAGGCCGCAGCAGCAGTGGCAGGGGCAATGCATGCAAGGGGCTGGAGAATAAACCCTTGTTGTTGTTTTTTTTTTTTAAAGGTAACTCTAATTTTTTGTCCATTGGATCTAGAAAAGCACAACTGTCCTCGACAGGGATAGTGGTACGCTTAGCTAGAGTAGAAACTGCTCCCTCCACCTTAGGGACCGTCTGCCATAAGTCCCGTGTAGCGGCATCTATGGGAAACATCTTTTTAAAAACAGGAGGGGGAGAGAACAGTACACCTGGTCTATCCCATTCCTTAGTAATAATTTCAGAAAACCTTTTAGGGATTGGAAAAACATCAGTGTAAGTAGGTACTGCATAGTATTTATCCAATCTACATAATTTCTCTGGGACTACAATAGTGTCACAGTCATCCAGAGTTGCTAAAACCTCCCTGAGCAATATGCGGAGGTGTTCAAGCTTAAATTTAAATGTAGACATAAAAGAATCAGAGTGAAGTATCTTCCCTGAATCAGAAAAATCACCCACAGATTGAAGCTCCCCTGCTTCAGCTTCAGTATAATGTGAAGGTGTATCAGACCTAGCTACTAAAGCATCAGAGAGCTCTGTATTTATTTTATTCCCAGAGCTGTCTCGCTTTCCTTGCAATCCTGGCAGTTTAGATAATACCTCTGTAAGGGTATGATTCATAACTGCTGCCATGTCTTGCAAGGTATACGCAATGGACGCGCTGGAAGTACTAGGTGTCCCCTGAGCGGGATTTATAGAATCTGACACGTGGGGAGAGTTAGCTCGCATAACTTCCTCCCTGTCAATTTCTTCTGGTGATAAATTTTTTAAAGCCAGAATATGGTCTTTATAATTTATAGTAAAATCAGTGCATTTGGTACACATTCTAAGAGGGGGTTCCGCAATGGCGTCTAAACATAATGAACAATGAGTTCCCTCTATGTCAGACATGTTTAAACAGACTAGTAATGAGACCAGCAAGCTTGGAAAACACTTTAATAACTGTGAACAAGCAAAAAATAAAAACAATCACAGAAACTGCTAAAACAGTGAAAAAAGCAGTAAATCTTACGAAATTTTTACAGTGTGTATAATAGGCTAAAAGAGCATTGCACCCACTTGCAAATGGATGATTAACCCCTTAGTTTCAAAAAAAGATCAAAAAAACAATATAAACGTTTTTTTAAACAGTCACAACAAACTGCCACAGCTCTGCTGTGGCCCTACCTGCCCATACAACGACTTTGGAAGGCACAAAAACCCTTTTAGAGAGGTCCTAAATGTTCAGGGGACTCCTTCAGGGAAGCTGGATGTCTCAAGCTGCAAAAACGAAAATAGGCCCCTCCCAATCTTTACTCACAGTGAGAGGGCCTTAAAAAACTATCCCTAGGCAAAATCTAGACAGCCATGTGGAAAAAACTAGGCCCCAGAATAAAGTTTTATCACCAATAAGTAAAAAAAAAAACGTTTATCTATTCAGTAATGTGAGTAAATAATAAAAATATTACCCTTTACAGCAAGCATGATACCAGTCGTTATTAAATCACTGTAATCAGGCTTACCTTAAATAAATCCGGTATTGTCAGTATTTTCTAGCATATTCATTTCTCTAGAAAAATTTAACATACCTCAGAGCAGGAGACCCTGCACGCTATTCCCCCAGCTGAAGTTACCCATCTCTTCAGTAATGTGTGAGAACAGCAATGGATCTTAGTTACAACCTGCTAAGATCATCAAAGACCACAGGCAGACTCTTCTTCAACTTTCTGCCTGAGGCTAAAATAGTACAACTCCGGTACCATTTGAAAATAACAAACTTTTGATTGAAGATAAACTACATTAATGCACCACATCTCTCTAGCTACTTCCATTGTCGAGAGCTGCAAGAGAATGACTGGGGTGGGCAGTTAGGGGAGGAGCTATATAGACAGCTCTGCTGTGGGTGATCCTCTTGCAGCTTCCTGTTGAGAAGGAGAATATCCCACAAGTAATGGATGATCCGTGGACTGGATACACCTTACAAGAGAAATAGAACAGTCTCTCAACCGCCTCTCCCAGTGTCAAGTCCATATTGCTCACATAACATATAGTAATTTCAGTACCACCATCAACCATATAGGTCTACTGCTTACCCCTTCCCCAGTAGGGAATAATGTCAGCCAGTTCTGATATAACAAGTCTCCCCAGAAGTAAAGGACTGAACATACCTCAATGCTGCTTGTAGCATGACACCGTTCTCCACACTGAAGATTTTTCTTGCACTACCTTCAGAAGCTCTGTGGGAACCAGAATGGATCTTAGATACTGTTTGCTAAGATCATCAACATCAGGGCAGAAATTAATGTCTCCATTCCTCTTGGGAATCCAGACTGACGATTTCTCCCTGAGGAAAATAATACTCACTGGCACTATTTTAAAATAAAAAAAAATCTTGATTGAAGAATCTAAACTAACACCTCACTTTACCTCTTCCTATTACTAACACAGGCAAAGAGAATGACTGGAGGTGGAGGGAAGGGAGTAGCTATATATACAGCTCTGCTGTGGTGCTCTTTGCCACTTCCTGTTAGCAGGAGGATAAATCCCACACGTAAGGATGAAATCTGTGGACTCGTCATATCTTGTAGAAGAAAACTTAAAGGGACACTAAACCCCAATTTATTTATTTTGTGATTCAAATAGAGCATGCAAATTTAAGCAACTTTCTAATTTACTCCTATTATCAATTTTCCTTTGTTCTCTTGCTTTCTTTATCTGAAAAAGAAGGCATCTAAGCTATTTTTTTGGTTCAGCACCACGGAAAGCACGTGTTTATTGGTGGGTGAATTTATCCACAAATCAGCAAGAACAACACAGCGTGTTCACCAAAAATGGGCCGGCATCTAAACTTACATTCTTGCATTTCAAATAAAGAGAATGAAGAGAATTTGATAATAGGAGTAAATTAGAACGTTGGTTAAAATTGCATGCTTTATATGAATCACAAAAGAAAAAATTTGGATTCAGTGTCACTTTAACCCTTCATAAAAACATACAATTTACATTACTATAGCGCCACCTGGCTGACATTACAATCTAGTGCATCAATGTCAATGAGAATGTCTTTTCAATACTATGATAATACTAATGAATAATTCTAAAGTGCAAACAAGTAAAAAATACCTATACCAGACTAGAGCTGCAAGATGCTAACCTTAAAGAAACACAGTATAATCTAATTCCCTATACCAATACCATAGTATTAAGCTTATGGATCCAAAAGGACTCTTTTTGTTTCAATAGCTGTACCCTATTGCCTCATTTGCATAACCTACCTATACCATCGATAATTTGCCATCTAAGCTGGCTTATATTGTGCCCAGCCTTTAAAAAATGACTGGATATTGGGGCATTAAGATCCCCACAACGAATATTAGACCTGTGTTGACTCATCCTATCTCTTACCTTTCTAGTCGTCTAACCCAAATAAATCCTCGAACAGGGACACTTTATTAGGTATATGACATAAGATGAGTGACACGTGTAATGTTCCTTAATCCTAAACTTTCTCCCAGTTAGGGGATGAAGAAAATATTTGCCTTTAATAACCGCACTGCAACTGGCACACCCCAAACATGGGAACATGTCTGTATTTTTAGATGTGATATAGGTTTGGCAGGGTACTTTTCTGGGGCCCACATCACTCTTGACTAACATATCTCTTAAGTTGGGGACCCTTCTATAGGCCATCATAGGGAGGTCTTTAAAGGCCATAATGTCAGGATTGCAATCTCTTAAAACATTCCAATGCTTATATACAATCTTGGAGATATCCTTGCTATATGGGTTATGTTGAGTAACACATACTATACGTTGTGGCTTTTTTTCTTTTCGAAGATACACTATCATTTAAGTCACCTAGTTTGCAATGCATTGGGTTTTCATTATTTTGAGGGTATTGATTAGATTATATAACTATCTACAAAATTATGTCAGAGTTAATCTATCAAGTTGTTACCCTTGGCTATATCGGATGACATATCAATACTGAGCCCATGCACCCTGTATAACAGGTCTAAATATATTAAAGAGGAATTACTGTTTGTCAGGATGCTAAGCGCTGATTAAGCAAAATTCAAAACATTAAACAATCAAACTTTAAACAGTCTGAGCACTTCTTTAAGGCTCCGCTTATATCCTAGGGACAGGGATACAGTTCAGCCAACACCCGTAGCCACCAGGGGTTAGCCACCAGCTAACTAATGTAACGCTACAATACTTTGAACTAACTTGCCATAAGTCAAAACTATGCCATCCTGTGAGTCCAAATGGATTGCCAAACAGCACAAGAACAGACACAAACGGACACAAAGATTGTCAAGAGAGATGTGGATGGCTTTAAATCCAGACTGCAGGAATAATTTTTCCACAATCAGTAGCAGAGCTTCAAAATCCTGCTGCCATCTTGGTATGCCGCCCACCGGAAGCCAGAATAACACATTTATTACATAAATGAGTCTGAGATTAAAACCTCAGCTTATAAACAATATAAACACTTAAAACTAAAGAAAAAGTATACTCAAATGACCCAACTTCTAAGACAGATTTAGGTTCCATAACTGCAAGGAACTTATACAGAAGTTAAGTGAAGAAAAATACAAGCAAACAGCTAAATGGTTATATTCCCATTACAAAAAAAAGTCTTAAATAAAAGGAAACACTTACCCCTTCTAAAAAGAACAAAACAACAAAATTTATGCTTACCTGATACATTTATTTCTCTTGTGGTGTATCCAGTCCACGGATCAACCATTACTTGTGGGATATTCTCCTTCCCAACAGGAAGCTGCAAGAGGATCACCCACAGCAGAGCTGTCTATATAGCTCCTCCCCTAACTGCCAACCCCCAGTCATTCGACCGAAGACAAGCCAGAGAAAGGAGAAACTATAGAGTGCAGTGGTGACTGTAGTTTAAAAATAAAAAACACCTGCCTTAAAATGACAGGGCGGACCGTGGACTGGATACACCACAAGAGAAATAAATCAGGTAAGCATAAATTTTGTTTTCTCTTGTAAGGTGTATCCAGTCCACGGATCATCCATTACTTGTGGGATACCAATACCAAACCTATAGGACACGGATGAAGGGAGGCACAAGGCAGGCGCTTAAACGGAAGGCACCACTGCCTGTAAGACCTTTCTCCCAAAAATAGCCTCCGAAGAAGCAAAAGTATCAAATTTATAGAATTTAGAAAAAATATGAAGTGAAGACCAAGTCTCCGCCTTACAAATCTGTTCAACAGAAGCCTCATTCTTAAAAGCCCATGTGGAAGCTACAACTCTAGTAGAATGAGCTGTAATTCTTTCAGGAGGCTGCTGGCCAGCAGTCTCATAAGCTAAGCGTATTATACTCCTTAGCCAAAAAGAAAGAGAAGTTGCCGAAGCCTTTTGGCCTCTCCTCTGTCCAGAGTAGACAACAAACAATGCAGATGTTTGACAAAAATCTTTAGTAGCTTGTAAATAAAACTTTAAAGCACGAACCACGTCAAGATTGTGTAATAGACGTTCCTTCTTTGAAGAAGGATTAGGACACAGTGACGGAACAGCAATCTCCTGATTGATATTCTTATTACATACCACCTTAGGTAGAAAACCAGGTTTGGTACGTAACACTACCTTATCTGCATGGAAAATGAGATAAGGGGAATCACATTGTAAAGCAGATAACTCCGAAACTCTTCGAGCCGAGGAGATAGCTACTAAAAACAGAACTTTCCAAGATAAGAGCTTAACATCTATGGAATGCAAAGGTTCAAACGGAACCCCTTGAAGAACTTTAAGAACTAAATTTAAACTCCATGGCGGAGCAACAGGTTTAAACACAGGCTTGATTCTAACCAGAGCCTGACAAAACGCCTGAACATCTGGAACATCAGCCAGAAGTTTGTGCAAAAGAATAGACAGAGCAGAAATCTGTCCCTTTAAGGAACTAGCTGACAAACCCTTCTCCAATCCTTCTTGGAGAAAGGATAATATCCTAGGAATCCTGACTTTACTCCATGAGTAACCCTTGGATTCACACCAATGAAGATATTTACATTTATGATAGATTTTCCTGGTGACAGGCTTTCACGCCTGTATTAAGGTATCAATGACCGACTCGGAGAAACCACGCTTTGATAAAATCAAGCGTTCAATCTCCAAGCAGTCAGACACAGATAAATTAGATTTGGATGGTTGAAAGGACCCTGAAGTAGAAGGTCCTGTTTCAGCGGCAGAGTCCATGGTGGAAAGGATGACATGTTCACCAGATCTGCATACCAAGTCCTGCGTGGCCACGCAGGTGCTATCAAAATCACCGAAGCTCTCTCCTGCTTGATCTTGGCAATCAGACGAGGGAGCAGAGGAAACGGTGGAAACACATAAGCCAGGTTGAAGGACCAAGGCGCTGCTAGAGCATCTATCAGTGCTGCCTTGGGATCCCTGGACCTGGATCCGTAACAAGGGAGCTTGGCGTTCTGACGAGACGCCATGAGATCCAGTTCTGGTTTGCCCCAAAGTTGAATCAACTGTGCAAATATCTCCGGATGGAGTACCCACTCCCCCGGATGAAAAGTCTGTCAACTTAGAAAATCCGCCTCCCAGTTCTCTACTCCTGGGATATGGATAGCTGATAGATGGCAAGAGTGAATCTATGCCCATAGAATTATCTTTGAAACCTCCAACATTGCTAGGGAACTCCTTGTTCCCCCTTGATGGTTGATGTAAGCTACAGTCGTGATGTTGTCCGACTGAAATCTGATGAACCTGACCGCAGCAAGCTGAGGCCAAGTCTGAAGAGCATTGAATATCGCTCTTAGTTCCAGAATGTTTATCGGAAGGAGTGCCTCCTCCTGAGTCCACGAGCCCTGAGCCTTCAGGGAGTTCCAGACTGCACCCCAGCCCAGAAGGCTGGCATCTGTTGTTACTATTGTCCAATCTGGCCTGCGGAAGGTCATACCCTTGGACAGATGGACCCGAGATAGCCACCAGAGAAGAGAATCCCTGGTCTCTTGATCCAGATTTAGTAGAGGGGACAAATCTGTGTAATCCCCATTCCACTGACTGAGCATGTCGAATTGCAGCAGTCTGAGATGTAGGCGGGCAAACGGCACTATGTCCATTGCCGCTACCATTAAGCCGATTACTTCCATACACTGAGCCACTGAAGGGCGAGAAGTAGAATAAAGAACACGGCAGGAATTTAGAAGTTTTGGCAATCTGGCCTCTGTCAGGTAAATCTTCATTTCTACAGAATCTATCAGAGTTCCTAGGAAGGAAACTCTTGTGAGAGGGGATAGAGAACTCTTTTCTTCGTTCACTTTCCTCCCATGAGACCTCAGGAATGCCAAAACAATGTCCATATGGGACCTGGCGATTTGAAAATTTGACGCCTATATCAGAATGTCGTCTAGGTAAGGGGCTACTGCTATACCCCGCGGCCTTAGGACCGCCAGGAGTGACCCCAGAAACTTCGTAAAGATTCTTGGTGCCGTAGCTAACCCAAAGGGAAGAGCCACAAACTGGTAATGCCTGTCTAGGAAGGCGAACCTGAGAAACCGATGATGATCTCTGTGTATCGGAATGTGAAGATAAGCATCCTTTAAGTCCACAGTACTCATATATTGACCCTCCTGGATCATAGGTAGGATGGTTCGAATAGTCTCCATCTTGAAGGATGGGACCCTGAGAAATTTGTTTAGGATCTTGAGATCTAAGATTGGTCTGAAGGTTCCCTCTTTCTTGGGAAGCACAAACAGATTTGAATAGAAGCCTTGCCCCTGTTCCTCCTTTGGAACTGGGTGGATCACTCCCATAACTAGGAGGTCTTGAACACAATGTAAGAATGCCTCTCTCTTTATCTGGTTTGCAGATAATTGTGAGAGATGAAATCTACCTTTTGGGGAAGAAGCTTTGAAGTCCAGAAGATATCCCTGGGACACAATTTCCAACGACCAGGGATCCTGGACATCTCTTGCCCAAGCCTGGGCGAAGAGAGAAAGTCTGCCCCCTACTAGATCCGTTACCGGATCGGGGGCTGATCTTTCATGCTGTCTTAGAGGCAGCAGCAGGCTTTTTGGCCTGCTTTCCTTTGTTCCAAGCCTGGTTAGGTCTCCAGACCGGCTTGGACTGGGCAAAATTTCCCTCTTGTTTTGTATTAGAGGAAGTTGAGGCTGCGCCACTCTTGAAGTTTCGAAAGGCACGAAAATTAGTCTGTTTGGTCCATAATTTGTTGGACCTATCCTGAGGAAGGGCGTGACCTTTTACTCCAGTAATATCAGAAATTATCTCCTTCAGTCCGGGCCCAAATAGGGTCTGCCCCTTGAAGGGAATGTTGAGAAGCTTAGACTTTGAAGTAACGTCAGCTGACCAGTATTTAAGCCATAACGACCTACGCACTTGAATAGCAAAACCTGAGTTCTTAGCCGTTAGTTTGGTTAAATGAACAACGGCATCAGAAACAAATGAATTGGCTAGCTTAAGAGCTTTATATATAAGTATATCATCCAATGGGGTTTCTACCTGTACAGCCTCTTCCAGAGACTCAAACCAGAAGGCCGCAGCAGCAGTGACAGGGGCAATGCATGCAAGGGGCTGGAGAATAAAACCCTGTTGAATAAACATTTTCTTAAGGTAACCCTCTAACTTTTTATCCATTGGATCTAGGAAAGCACAACTGTCCTCGACGGGGATAGTTGTACGCTTAGCTAGGGTAGAGACTGCTCCCTCCACCTTAGGGACCGTTTGCCACAAGTCCCATGTAGCGGCATCTATGGGAAACATCTTTTTAAAAACAGGAGGGTGAGAGAACGGTACACCTGGTCTATCCCATTCCTTAGTAATAATTTCTGAAAACCTCTTAGGTACTGGAAAAAATCAGTGTAAACAGGCACTGCATAGTATTTATCCAATCTACACAATTTCTCTGGGACTATAATGGTGTCACAGTCATCCAGAGTAGCTAAAACCTCCCTGAGCAACACGCGGAGGTGTTCAAGCTTAAATTTAAATGTAGACATATCAGAATCAGGTTGAAGTATCTTCCCTGAGTCAGAAAAATCACCCACAGATAGAAGCTCTCCTTCCTCAGTTTCTGCATATTGTGAGGGGATATCAGACATAGCTACTAAAGCGTCAGAGAGCTCTGTATTTTTCCTAGCCCCAGAGCTGTCTCGCTTTCCTTGTAACCCTGGTAGTTTGGACAATACCGCTGTAAGGGTATGATCCATAAAAGCCGCCATGTCTTGTAAGGTAAACGCTATGGGCGCGCTAGATGTACTTGGCGTCCCTTGAGCGGCGTCCCTTGAGCGGGAGTTATAGGTTCTGACACGTGGGGAGAGTTAGTCGGCATAACTTCCCCCTTGTCAGTTTCCTCTGGTGATAAATCTTTTAAAGCCAGAATATGATCTTTATAACTTATAGTAAGATCAGTGCATTTGGTACACATTCTAAGAGGGGGTTCCACAATGGCTTCTAAACATAATGAACAAGGAGTTTCCTCTATGTCAGACATGTTTAACAGACTAGTAATGAGACCAGCAAGCTTTGAAAACACTTTAATTAATGTGAAAAAGCAGAATATAAAAAACGGTACTGTGCCTTTAAGGGAAAAAAAAAACAAACACAAAAACTGCAAAAAAGTGAAAAAAGCAGTTAACTCTATGAAATTTTAACAGTGTATGTACTAGACTAAAATAGCATTACACCCACTTGCAAATGGATGATTAACCCCTCAGGCTCAAAAACGAATAAAAAAAATGGTAAAACCGTTATAACAGTCACAGGCAAACTGCCACACCTCTACTGTGGATCCTACCTTCCCATAAAACGACTTTTGTAGTCACAAAAACCCTTTACAGAGGTCCAATATGTTAGGGGACTCCTTCAGGGAAGCTGGATGTCTCAGAGTGTAAAAACTACTGCACAATTATAGCGCGAAAATAGGCCCCTCCCACCATCCACTCAAAGTCAGAGGGCCTAAAAAACTACTCCTCAAATAACAGCCATGTGGAAAAACTAGGCCCCAAAGAAAGATTTATCACCCTTAGTAAAAAACGTTCCTTATAAATCCTGTAAACGTTTAACATACTAAGCCATAAGAGCAAGTAACATGAAAATTACCCTTTACTGCAAGCATGATGCCAGTCGTTATTAAATCACTGCAATCAGGCTTACCTCAAATATATCAGGCACTGTCTAGACTTCTTATCATCTCTCTAGAAAAAAATATACTGAACATACCTCAAAGCAGTTAATTCTGCAGGCCGTTCCCCCCGCTGAAGTTTTCCCATACTCTTCAGTTATGTGTGAGAACAGCAGTGGATCTTAGTTCCAACCTGCTAAGATCATCAAAAACCTCAGGCAAAACACTTCTTCTAATTTCTGCCTGAGGTAAAAACAGTACAAATCCGGTACCATTTTAAAATAACAAACTTTTGATTGAAGATAAACTACACTAAGTCACCACATCTCTCTAGCTACTTCCCTTGTCGAGAGCTGCAAGAGAATGACTGGGAATTGGCAGTTAGGGGAGGAGCTATATAGACAGCTCTGCTGTGGGTGATCCTCTTGCAGCTTCCTGTTGGGAAGGAGAATATCCCACAAGTAATGGATGATCCGTGGACTGGATACACCTTACAAGAGAAAAATGTATACATTCAAAAATTATAAAAGTAGAGATGCGTTAGAACACAGTTTACTTGCTATCTAATTAGTGTAAATAAGAAAATAGATGCGCCCCAAAAGCGGACGTGTATCAACATGCGTGTGTCAAAAGAAGCACACACTAAAAAAAAAAAAAACAGTGCACATTTAAAAATACAAGCGTACAAAAAAGTATGCGGCCAAAAACATGACACAAAATTATAAATATTTAATAATAAAGGAGAATTATCTAAAAAACACAATTTATGCTTACCTGATAAATTTATTTCTCTAGTGGTGTATCCAGTCCACGGATCATCCATTACTTATGGGATATTCTCACTCCCAACAGGAAGTTGCAAGAGGACCCACAGCAAAGCTGTTATATAGCTCCTCCCCTCACTACCATATCCAGTCATTCGACCGAAAACAAGCAGAGAAAGGAGAAACCATAGGGCGCAGTGGTGACTGTAGTTTAAATTTAAAATTAACCTGCCTTAAAATTACAGGGCGGGCCGTGGACTGGATACACCACTAGAGAAATAAATTTATCAGGTAAGCATAAATTGTGTTTTCTCTAGTAAGGTGTATCCAGTCCACGGATCATCCATTACTTATGGGATACCAATACCAAAGCTAAAGTACACGGATGAAGGGAGGGACAAGGCAGGTACTTAAACGGAAGGTACCACTGCCTGTAAAACCTTTCTCCCAAAAATAGCCTCCGAAGAAGCAAAATTATCAAATTTGTAGAATTTTGAAAAAGTATGAGGCGAAGACCAAGTCGCCGCCTTGCAAATCTGTTCAACAGAAGCCTCATTTTTAAAGGCCCAAGTGGAAGCCACAGCTCTAGTAGAATGAGCTGTAATCCTTTCAGGGGGCTGCTGTCCAGCAGTCTCATAGGCTAAGCGTATTATGCTTCTTAGCCAAAAAGAAAGAGAGGTTGCCAAAGCCTTTTGACCTCTCCTCTGTCCAGAGTAAACAACAAACAAAGCAGATGTTTGTCGAAAATCTTTAGTAGCTTGTAAGTAAAACTTTAAAGCACGAACCACGTCCAAATTGTGTAATAGACGTTCCTTCTTTGAAGAAGGATTAGGACACAAGGATGGAGTAACAATATCTTGATTGATATTCTTGTTAGATACCACCTTAGGTAAAAACCCAGGCTTGGTACGCAGGACTACCTTATCAGAATGAAAAATCAGATAAGGAGAATCACATTGTAAGGCAGAGAGCTCAGACACTCTACGAGCCGAGGAAATAGCTACCAAAAAGAGAACTTTCCAAGATAAAAGCTTTATATCTATGGAATGAAGAGGTTCAAACGGAACTCCTTGAAGAACCTTAAGAACCAAATTTAAGCTCCATGGTGGAGCAACAGGTTTGAACACAGGCTTGATTCTGATTAAAGCCTGACAAAAGGCCTGAACGTCTGGAACGTCTGCCAGACGCTTGTGTAACAGGATAGACAGAGCAGAAATCTGTCCCTTTAAGGAACTAGCTGATAAACCTTTTTCCAAGCCTTCTTGGAGAAAAGATAATATCCTGGGAATCCTGACCTTACTCCATGAGTAACCCTTGGATTCGCACCAATAAAGATATTTACGCCATATCTTATGGTAAATTTTCCTAGTGACAGGCTTTCGTGCCTGTATTAAGGTATCAATGACTGACTCGGAGAAGCCACACTTTGATAAAATCAAGCGTTCAATCTCCATGCAGTCAGTCTCAGAGAAATTAGATTTGGATGGAGGAAAGGACCCTGAAGTAGAAGGTCCTGTCTCAGAGCCAGAGTCCATGGTGGCAATGATAACATGCCCACTAGATCTGCATACCAGGTCCTGCGTGGCCACGCAGGCGCTATTAGAATCACCAATGCTCTCTCCTGCTTGATCTTGGCAATCAGTCGAGGGAGCAGAGGAAACGGAAACACATAAGCCAGGTTGAAAGACCAGGGCGCTGCTAGAGCATCTATCAGCGTCGCCTTGGGGAACCTGGACCTGGATCCGTAACAAGGAAGTTTGGCGTTCTGTCGAGACGCCATAAGATCCAGTTCTGGTTTGCCCCAGCGATGAATCACTTGTGCAAACACCTCCGGATGGAGTTCCCACTCCCCCGGATGAAAAGTCTGTCGACTTAGAAAATCCGCCTCCCAGTTCTCCACACCTGGGATATGGATAGCTGATAGGTGGCAGGAGTGAAACTCCGCCAAGCGAATTATCTTTGAGACTTCTAACATCGCTTGGGAACTTCTTGTTCCCCCTTGATGGTTGATGTAAGCCACAGTCGTGATGTTGTCCGACTGAAATCTGATGTACCTCAGAGACGCTAACTGAGGCCAAGCCTGAAGAGCATTGAATATCGCTCTTAGCTCCAGAATATTTATTGGAAGGAGAGACTCCTCCTGAGTCCACGATCCCTGAGCCTTCAGGGAGTTCCAGACTGCACCCCAACCTACATTTTTTGTATGTGTTGTTTCGCTTTTATCTATTAAACTTACCACATTTTTTTCGAAGTGGCTCGCTGGATTTTCTTTCTCTTACCCCAACCTAGAAGGCTGGCATCTGTTGTTAAACAAACAGTTACCGGTATCAGCGCTTTAGTCCTGGTGGTTAGTAGAAGGCAAACAATAAGCCGGTAATTGTTATTAGGAAATTGGAGGTGCAAGAATCAACAGGATGGCTGGTATGGACAACCCAGCTGATGAACCCGGAACCTCTGCAGTTCAGATCCGGGTGTGCTGCTGCCCGTAGTGGAAGGTGTGTGCTCTCAGGTAACACCCGGTCAGGAACAGAAACTAGGACAAAGTAGAAGACAGGCGCAGCCCAATTCAAGTGCAGGGTAATTTATTGAGACATAAATGCAAGTACACAATACATACTCACAAACGTTTAGAAGATAAAACAGCAAAATAGGTTAAAATGATCCCTCCAGTCGGGTAGTCGTATTTATAGCCCAGGCACAAACATCTCAGTCGGATAATGCGAGGTCTGGGTGAGAGGAGCTGGAACTGTAATTGCTCCTGGTGGTATAGTACAGAAAACTCTACGTACGTTTCGTCTGAGTCCGCTCAGACTTTTTCAAGAGTATAATCAAAATGGTAATAAGCTGACTACCTCACAGGGCTCAGACCTGCTTTATAAAAGAGAGCCACTGTGGGTGGTAAAAGGATTCTCAGCCAATCAAAGACATTGCTAATTGTGCAAACTAATTATGTAAGGCTGAGTCCAATACCAATTGAACGAAGTCCTGATTGTTGCTACTATTGCACACAGTGACTAAAAAACATGTAATAAAAATATTTATAACAGTACCAATTGTATTAGAATGATTATTTAAAAGTATTATTGGCATCTGTTGTTACAATTGTCCATTCTGGCCTGCGAAAGGTCATACCTTTGGACAGATGGACCCGAGATAGCCACCAGAGCAGAGAATCTCTGGTCTCTTGGTCCAGATTCAGTTCAGGGGACAAATCTGTGTAATCCCCATACCACTGACTGAGCATGCATAGTTGCAGCGGTCTGAGATGTAAGCGTGCAAACGGCACTATGTCCATTGCCACCACCATTAAGCCGATTACTTCCATACACTGAGCCACCGAAGGTCGCGTAATGGAATGAAGAACCCGGCAGGAATTTAGAAGCTTTGATAACCTGGACTCCGTCAGGTAAATTTTCATCTCTACTGAATCTATCAGAGTCCCTAGAAAGGAAACTCTTGTGAGTGGGGATAGAGAACTCTTTTCCTCGTTCACTTTCCACCCATGCGATCTCAGAAATGCCAGTACTACGTCCGTATGAGACTTGGCAATTTGGAAGTTTGACGCCTGTATCAGGATGTCGTCTAAATAAGGGGCTACTGCTATGCCCCGCGGCCTGAGGACCGCTAGAAGAGACCCTAGAACCTTCATGAAGATTCTTGGGGCTGTAGCCAACCCGAAGGGAAGAGCTACAAACTGGTAATGCCTGTCTAGAAAGGCAAACCTGAGAAACCGATGATGATCTTTGTGTATCGGAATGTGAAGGTAAGCATCCTTTAGATCCACTGTAGTCATATATTGACCCTCCTGGATCATAGGTAGGATGGTACGAATAGTTTCCATCTTGAATGATGGAACTCTGAGGAATTTGTTTAAGATCTTTAGATCCAAAATTGGTCTGAATGTTCCCTCTTTCTTGGGAACCACAAACAGATTTGAGTAAAAACCCTGTCCTTGTTCCTCTTTTGGAACTGGGTGGATCACTCCCATAACTAGGAGGTCTCGTACACAGTGTAAGAATGCCTCTCTCTTTATCTGGTTTGCAGATAACTGTGAAAGGTGAAATCTCCCTATGGGGGGAGAAGCTTTGAAGTCCAGAAGATACCCCTGGGATATAATTTCCAATGCCCAGGGATCCTGAACATCTCTTGCCCACGCCTGGGCGAAGAGTGAAAGTCTGCCCCCCACTAGATCCGTTACCGGATAGGGGGCCGTTCCTTCATGCTGTCTTAGAGGCAGCAGCAGTTTTTTTTAGCCTGCTTACCTTTGTTCCAGGTCTGGTTTGGCCTCCAGACCACCTTGGACTGAGCAACAGTTCCCTCTTGTCTTGCATTAGAGGAGGTTGATGCCGCACTTGCCTTGGAGTTTCGAAAGGCACGAAAATTAGACTGTTTGGCCCTGGATTTGGACCTGTCCTGAGGAAGGGCGTGACCTTTACCTCCAGTGATATTAGCAATAATCTCCTTCAAACCAGGCCCGAATAAGGTCTGCCCCTTGAAGGGAATGTTAAGCAGCTTAGACTTTGAAGTCACGTCAGCTGACCATGATTTAAGCCATAGCGCTCTGCGCGCTTGTATAGCAAAATCAGAATTCTTAGCCGTTAGTTTAGTTAAATGAACAATGGCATCAGAAACAAAAGAATTGGCTAGCTTAAGTGCCCTAAGTTTGCCAAGTATGTCATCCAATGGAGTAGCTACCTGTAAGGCCGCTTCCAGAGACTCAAACCAGAACGCCGCAGCAGCAGTGACAGGGGCAATGCATGCAAGGGGCTGAAGGATAAAACCTTGTTGACAAAATATTTTCTTAAGGTAACCTTCTAATTTTTTATCCATTGGATCTAAAAAAGCACAACGGTCCTCGACAGGGATAGTAGTACGCTTTGCTAAAGTAGAAACTGCTCCCTCCACCTTAGGGACTGTCTGCCATAAGTCCCGTGTGGTGGCGTCTATAGGAAACATTTTTCTAAAAATAGGAGGGGGAGAGAACGGCACACCTGGTCTATCCCATTCCTTATTAATAATTTCTGTAAACCTTTTAGGTATTGGAAAAACATCAGTACACACCGGCACTGCAAAGTATTTATCCAGTCTACACAATTTCTCTGGCACTGCAATTGTGTCACAGTCATTCAGAGCAGCTAAAACCTCTTTAAGTAACACGCGGAGGTGTTCAAGCTTAAATTTAAATGTAGAAATATCAGAATCAGGGATTCTCCCTGAATCAGAAGCATCACCCACAGACTGAAGTTCTCCTTCCTCAGCTTCAGCATATTGTGAGGCAGTATCAGACATGGTTCTTAAAGCGTCAGTATGCTCTGTATTTCGTCTAACCCCAGAGCTATCTCGCTTACCTCTAAGTTCAGGTAGTCTGGCTAATACCGCTGACAGTGTATTATCCATGACTGCCGCCATGTCTTGTAAAGTAAACGCTATGGGTGCCCTTGATGTACTTGGCGCCATTTCAGCGTGAGTCCCTTGAGCGGGAGTCAAAGAATCTGACACGTGGGGAGAGTTAGTCGGCATAACTTCCCCCTCGCTAGATTCCTCTGGTGATACATTTTTTAAAGACATAATATGATCTTTATTGCTTAGAGTGAAGTCAGTACAATTGGTACACATTCTAAGAGGGGGTTCCACCATGGCCTTTAAACATAATGAATAAGGAGTTTCCTCTATGTCAGACATGTTTATACAGACTAGCAAGCTTGAAAAACACTTTAATTCAAGTTAACAAGCAATATAAAAAAAACGGTACTGTGCCTTTAAGGGAAACAAATTTTGTCAAAATTAGGCTAACAGAGCATTGCACCCACTTGCAAATGGATGATTAACCCCTTAGTTCAAAAAACGAATAAAAAAAACGACATAGACGTTTTTTAACAGTCCCAGCAAAGTGCCACAGCTTTACTGTGGCTCCTACCTTCCCCAATAAACGATTTTAGGCTCTTTAGAGATGTCCTGTAGCATGCAGGGTACTCTTGAGGAAAACTGGATGTCTCAGTCTGTAATTATAACTGCGCAAAAAAGCGCTACAATAGGCCCTTCCCACTCATATTACAACAGTGGAAAGCCTCAGGAAACTGTTTCTAGGCAAAAATACAGCCAGCCATGTGGAAAAAATTAGGCCCCAATAAGTTTTATCACCAAGCATATATAAAAAACGATTAAACATGCCAGCAAACGTTTTATATAGCATATCTATAAGGGTATTACCCCTGACAATAAGCATGATACTAGTCGTTATTAAATCACTGTATTCAGGCTTAACTTACATTTATCAGGAATCAGCAGCATTTTCTAGCATTTCCAATCCTAGAAAAAATCATAACTGCACATACCTGATAGCAGAATAAACTGCACGCCATTCTCCCTCTGAAGTTACCTCACTCCTCAGACATGTGTGAGAACAGCAATGGATCTTAGTTACAACCTGCTAAGATCATAGAAAACTCAGGCAAATTCTTCTTCTATCTCTGCCTGAGAACAAATAGCACAACTCCGGTACTATTTAAAATAACAAACTTTTGATTGAAGTTAATAAACTAACTATTTTTCACCACTTTCCTCTTACTACCTCCATGCACGTTGAGAGTTGCAAGAGAATGACTGGATATGGTAGTGAGGGGAGGAGCTATATAACAGCTTTGCTGTGGGTCCTCTTGCAACTTCCTGTTGGGAGTGAGAATATCCCATAAGTAATGGATGATCTGTGGACTGGATACACCTTACTAGAGAAATATATAACTGTCCAAAGTTCATATACATATCTAATAAATATATATAACAATAACCTAACAGGGTTATAGAGTGCCAAATATAACTTTTAAAAAATAAAGTACTTACCAATACGCACTCTGCTACTGGAGCAGTAAGCCAAATGCAGTGCTGAAACATAACAGCAGAGGACCTGGAATAGGAGTATATTGATGAACCAACAGGAGGAGGCAAAGGACAAGTCCCTGCAATATCCGTGACTAAATCCCAATAGGTGAAATATATGCCACTATCAAAACTCCAGATACATCACTCCAACAATCACTATACTCAAGGGAAATGGGCCTCAACTCAGTCTGAGAACCCCTGTCACTGAAGAATCAAATGCACATCTTCGTTCTTCAACCTACTCCAGTGGAGGAAAAAAGACTGAGTTGCCAGAGAGGGGAGTTCCTGGTGTTTGGGGATCTTTGCCTCCTCCTATTGGTAGGCAACAGTAATTCCCAGGAGTAATGGATCATGGACTCTCATCACCTGTTTAAAAGAAATAATTTTTTTGTTTATGGGAATTAATATATTCCATAACTTGGAAGTATGATAGCTAATGTGTAACTGGGAATCAATATTCTTCTTTAAGTTCCGTCATAGGTTTCAAGGTCTTTGATTTGAGAATCTTGAAGATTGGGATATTGAGCAAAAAGCCAGTTATATTTGTGTTTGGGAATATCTAGTATAGCGACAATTTGGGTTCCCCAGCAAGTGGGTCAAAGAAAAGGTGGTGGTCGATATCAAAAGGCTTCTATGAAAGATCTTATCCCATACCTTTAAGGAGGATGATATCAAAGAGTCATGGGTCTATCTTTGTAAATAAGGCCAAACCTCCGTGCCAGTTCCATATACATACTAGATGAGAAGCTTGGTAATAGAGGAACAAATTGGGGATTACCAATCCTCCCCTCCTTTTTGTGTCTGTAAGATAAGGGCTTAGCCATTCTAGCCCTATGATTATTCCAAATTAACTTGTTTATAAGATTGAGTTTGAGCCTCTTCAAAAAATTTATGAGGGAGCAATATTGTAATTGTTTGATAGAGATACAAAAATTTGGGAAGCATAGACATTTTTACGGCTGTGATCCGGCCGAGCCAGGATAATGGTTTAGCATACCAAGTTTTCTTTCCCCATTTTTAATATTGAGCACCCACAGATTTTTTTATTTGCTATATGCATTTAATAAACTTGTATTTTTTTATGGAAGCTCCACTTCTCACTTTATATTTTTTCAATAGTTTGTGAGCTGTTAGTTATGTTTAGAATGTTGTGCTAAGATTTGGTTAACATAAAAAATTATGTAACAAGTAATTACTGTGTTTTATTATTGGTAACCTTTAACTACTTACTATTTCTACGCTCGTATTCTTTCACAAGATCATTGATATCAACAGAAGGATTTTCTAGAAACAAATCATCAAAAAGAATTTCTTCAGATATAGCATTTGTTATGCAGCTAATGTAATGGTGTACAATAATCTACATCATGATAAGTAGACATATCTGAATAGAAATGTGTTGCACTGCATTAAAACATGTTGGGTAGATTAATTCTATCTCAGACAAAGGTTTATTTAATTTAAAATGACACTGAACCCAAATTTTTCATGATTCAGACAAAGCATGCAATTTTAAGCAACTTTCTAATTTACTCCTTTTATCAATTTTTCTTCATTCTCGTGCTATCTTTATTTGAAAAGCAAGAATGTAAGTTTAGAAGCCGGCCCATTTTTTATTCACAACCTGGGTTGTGCTTGCTGATTGGTGGCTTAAAGCACCCACCATTAAACAAGTGCTGTCCAGGGTTCTGAACCAAAAATCGGCTGGCTCATTAGCCTTCTTTTTCAAATAAAGATATCAAGAGAAGGAAGAAAAATAATATAAAGATAATAGGAAAAAATTAGAAAGTTGCTTAAAATCGCATGCTCTATCTGAATCATGAAATATTTTTTTGGGGTTAAGTATCCCTTTAAATGTAATTAGCATGGTTGCTACATAAATGACACATTGCTCAAATGGGAAACCATAGTATTTTTAAATACAGAATCATTTTGAAAGTGCTTAAAGAGACGGTAAACTGTAAAACTGGTTTCTCCTTAATATGTTTCGAATGATACATGTTGAAGAGTAGAAAATGAATGGGCTGATTTAGGAAAATGTTTGTATATGAAATAACTGTTTTTGCTCTTTGAAATCACAACCTATTAAAATGGGATTAGCTTTGAAGCAGAGCAGACCTCTTTATCACTCTATAAACACAAAGGCTTCATTATCTTATAACAGTCTGTATATACAAAGTTCAATTCTCAAAATCTTTTCAGCATGGATAGAAATTATCAGCTTATTTTACTGAACACTATACTGTACAGTAAGTGTCTCTTCTTCACAAAAAGAATATTAGTGAACTCCACTTAAAGTGATTGTAAACTTTAAAGTATTTACTGCCTAGTATATAAAATAATTATTAAAAACAGGGGCACTTTAATTGATTACATTTTTTTAAGATGCTTCATTTCTAAAATATTCACCATTTATAGATGGTAAACATTACGCAGTTCCTCCGCCCGCATCTCCTTCTTTATTTAGCTGAGCGATGACGAATCCGGCTTCATCCAATCGTTGCCTACTCCACTTGGCGTCCAGATTGTGGGGCACACAATGATTGGATAAAGCCAGATTCGTCACCGCTCAGTTTCACTCTGTGTTTCTAAAATTTTACATGCCAACAGGGAAAACAGATGACATGAGTCACAGAGAGACAGGGAAGCCATCATATATAATGGGAAAGTACCACATCTTCTAAAATAATTACAGGAGAAAAATAACGTATATTCAGAATGAGAAGAAATAGCTTAATAGAAATGTGTTGTACTGCATTAAAACATGCTGGGTAGATTATTCCTGTCTCAGACAAAGGTTTATTTAATTTAATGTACTTAGCATGGTTGCTAAATAAATGACACGTTGCTCTTTAGAATAATTTTAAAAGTGCTTAAAGAGATGGTAAACTGTAAAACTAATTTATTATTGTGTCAAAAGAGCACAGACTAAAAAAAAGTGTAAAAAATCTAGTTATGCACAGCTAAAATGATTACAGGAGAAAAATAACATATTCAGAATGAGATGAAAATATTTAGATATTGTATTAAAAGTCAACTTTTCTGATTCAGATAGGTCAATTTTAAAAAGACTCTTCAATTTACTTCTATTATCAAATTGACTTTGTTGTTGTGGTATAGTTTATTGAAAAACAAAATTTATGCTTACTGGATAAATTAATTTCTTTCAAGATGGTGAGAATCCACGAGACATCACATTACCCTCCAGAACAAAATGTGGAGAGGAAAACACCCCCAACATACCAGAGCTTTAAGTCCCTACAACTAATCCTAAATCCTCACTCATACATATAGCCAATTAGATGGAGGAAACATAAAAGCAGGAAAGACCAAGCAGGCCAAAAGAAGTGCAAAACAAGTACTACCGTAAACTGGAAAAAGAAGGGGCAGGGCTTGTGAACTCTCACCATCATGAAAAAAATGTATTTAACAGGTAACCATACATTTTATTTTCTTTGATCAGATGGTGAGAGTCCGCAAGACATTATGTGTGGGAATCTATACCAAAGTAATGAAGTCTATGAGACCACTATGTGATAGGATTGAAGCGGCATAAACATCAAAGTGATAAAACTTTTTAAAAGTATGCAAAGAAGACTAAGTAAGGTCCTCGAAAAAGCCAAGCGGTCATTGGCGAAATGTATGTCGGAACATGGAGACGTCACAAACCTAAACAACCGCACCATACAGATATTGTGACTATACGGTCTGTAATTTGTGGTGGTTCTTGCATTGGTGCATTCTCATGTATCTTGCCTGGTGAATTCACTTGTTTTTATGTAATAAAAATGTTATTTTTTATCCACTTCTAAGCTTCCATTCAGAGTTTGATTCCTTGTTTACGCCTCCATTAGGAGTTATAATCCTTGTCTCCATTCGGAGTCTCCCTGTACCTGTACATCTTGAGCTTGATTTTGAAGCTCTAGAGTATGTGAGTACCCTCTTCCACTTGCTCTTACCTGCAAATTGTTTACAGGACTTCACTATTTATATTTTTTCTCTTTTCCTGAGGTATCCTCCGGACCCATAACAATACCAGCTATATTTGGGACTTAATATATCCTTTTGTGCACTATGACATTGTTTTTTTTTTTATTATTTATTTTTTTATTGTTTGATTGTGATTCGACAAATTTATATATTGTTTTGCAAAGAGGAGTAAGTAGCTGCCTTACAATTCTGTTCCATAGAAAGGCCCAAGAAGTGGCAACTGCTCTTGTAGAATGAGCAGTTATTCATTCAGAAGGTGTCTTACCCACAACCAGGCATTCGGCAGAAGAAATGGCCAGGAGAAAAATAACCTTCCAGGATAAAGGTTTAAGGTCTAGACCATAGATTCAAAAGGAGGGGTTTGAAGAGCCATTAGTATCGGATTAAGACTCCATAGAGGAGAAACTGGGCAATTTAATAGTCTAATTTTAATCAGAGTCTGGCCATCTGGAATTTTGCGCAATTCTTTCATGGAATAAGACGGATAGAGCTGAAATCTGACCTCATGAGAGCACTAGCTAATAAGCCTTTTTCCAAATTATTCTGAAGTAACTTGAGAACTCTAGCAATTCCAGAGGAATTCCAGCAGTATCTCCTGTATGCACACCAGGATAAAAAAGTTTTCCACACCTTTGATAAATACGCCTGATGACAGGTTTCCTAGCCTGAATAAAGGAGGCAATAATGTTAACAGAAAAACCTCTGTGGCACAGAACTAAGCGTTTGATCACCAGGCCGTAAAATTCAACATTTTGAGATCATGATAGAAGAAAGGCCATTGAGAAAGAAGATCCTTTTTTAGTGTAAGCCTCCAATGCAGGCACAAGGACATTTGAATTAGATCTGTGAACCAAATCCTGCAAGGCCATGCAGGAGCTTTCAGAATTGCTGAGGCTTGTTCTTGTTTAAAGGGACACTGAACCCAAAATTTTGTTTTGTAATTCAGAAAGAGCATGCAATTTTAAGCAACTTTCTAATTTACTCCTATTATCAATTTTTCTTTGTTCTCTTGCTATCTTTATTTGAAAAAGAAGGCATCTATGCTTTTTTTTGGTTCAGTACTCTGGAAAGCAATTTTTTAATTGGTGGATGAATTTATCCACCAATCAGCAAGGACAACCCAGGTTGTTCACCAAAAATGGCCCGGTGTCTAAACTTACATTCTTGCATTTTAAATAAAGATACCAAGAGAATGAAGAAAATGTGATAATAGGAGTATATTAGAAAGTTGCTTAAAATTTCATGCTCAATCTGAATCATGAAAGAAAATGTTTGGGTACAGTGTCCCTTTAAGTCTGGATATAACTCTGGATAGCAACACAAATGGAAGAAAGATGTAAATCAGGTTGACAGTCCAGGGAATCTATTAGATCTTCCTGAAGATCCCAAGACCTGGCACAATATTGGGACAGCTTATGATTCAGATGAGAGGCCATGAGATCTAGCTCTGGCAAGTCCCAACATCTCACTATTTGGTTGAACACCTCCTGGCTCCCTGGGTGAAGATACTGGCCACTTAGAAAGTCTGCCTATCAATTCTTTACACCTGGCATGTGGATAGTTAAGATGGTAATGCTCTGCGCAATTGATAATTTGAGACACTTCCTTAATCACCATGAAACTGAGAGTTCTTGGTGATTGATGTAAGCTAGAAAAATATAAAGAAAAGCGACAGTTACCTAGCACTCTTTGAACAATAGAAATAATATATATAGAGTAATAGGGAGAATCACCCAGGTCAAGTTAATTAAAACATAACATTTATTTAGATTAAATTAATATATACAATAGAATGTATAGGGTGTGTGTGGTGTATTAAAACTTAGAGTAAAACTTGTAAAGAGGGAGACTAATATCCACATAAACAATAGATAACAGTACTATCCCCCACACAGTTCCATGGCAAACTAGTAAGAGAAGCTCAATGCCAGAAAATTAACTAAAAAACATAATTTATGTAAGAACTTACCTGATAAATTCATTTCTTTCATATTAGCAAGAGTCCATGAGCTAGTGACGTATGGGATATACATTCCTACCAGGAGGGGCAAAGTTTCCCAAACCTTAAAATGCCTATAAATACACACCTCACCACACCCACAATTCAGTTTAACGAATAGCCAAGAAGTGGGGTGATAAAAAAGGAGCGAAAGCATCAAAAATAAGGAATTGGAATAATTGTGCTTTATACAAAAAAATCATAAACACCACAAAAAAGGGTGGGCCTCATGGACTCTTGCTAATATGAAAGAAATGAATTTATCAGGTAAGTTCTTACATAAATTATGTTTTCTTTCATGTAATTAGCAAGAGTCCATGAGCTAGTGACGTATGGGATAGCAGATACCCAAGATGTGGAACTTCCACGCAAGAGTCACTAGAGAGGGAGGGATAAAATAAAGACAGCCAATTCCGCTGAAAAATTAATGCACTACCCAAATCAAGAGTTTCAATTTTTAAAATGAAAAAAACTGAAATTATAAGCAGAAGAATCAAACTGAAACAGCTGCCTGAAGTACTATTCTACCAAAATCTGCTTCTAAGAAGAGAAAACATCAAAATGGTAGAATTTAGTAAAAGTATGCAAAGAAGACCAAGTCATTGCTTTGCAAATCTGATCAACAGAAGCATCATTCTTAAAAAGCCCAGGAAGTAGAAACTGACCTAGTAGAATGAGCCGTAATCCTTTGAGACGGGATTAACCCGACTCTAAATAAGCATGATGAATCAAAAGCTTAAACCAAGATGCCAAAGAAATGTCAGAAGCCTTCTGACCTTTCCTAAAACCAGAAAAGATAACAAATAGACTAGAAGTCTGTCTGAAATCTGAATAGCTTCAACATAATATTTCAAAACTCTTACCACATCCAAAGAATGTAAGAATCTTACCAAAGAATTCTTAGGAATAAGACACAATGAAAAGACAATAATTCCTCCACTAATGTTGTTAGAATTCACAACTTTAGGTGAAAATTGAAATGAGGAAAAATCACCTTTTCCTGATGAAAAATCAGAACAAGGAGATTCACAAGAAAGAACAGATCATTTAAAACTGTTCTAGCTGAATAGAGGTCTAAAAAGAACAATGCTTTCCATAAAAGTAATTAATGTCCAAAGAAAGCATATGCTCAAACAGAAGAGCCTGTAAAGCCTTCAGAATCAAATTAAGACTCCAAAGAGGAGAAATTGACTTAATGACAGGCTTGATACGAACCAAAGCCTGAACAAAACAAAGAATATTAGAAAGATTTAGCAATTCTTACTGTGAAACAGCACAGGAAAAGCAGAGATTTGTCCTTTCAATGAACATGCAGACAAAACCTTATGAAGAGACTATAAAAACCCAGGAATTCTAAAAGAATGCCAAGAGAATTCATAAGAAGAGCATCATGAGATGTAAATCTTCCAAACTCGATAATAAATCCTATTAGACACAAAATTACGAGCCTGCAACATAGTATAGAAACTCCTATGACTAAGTACTAAGCATTAAATTTTCATACCATCACATTAATAATTTGAATTCCTGATGAAAAAAATGAAAGTTAAGATATAAGGTCTGGCTATAATGGAAGTAACCAAGATTGGCAACTGAACATCCGACCAAGAACTATATACCAAAACCTGTGTGGCCATGCTTAAGCCACCAGCCACACCAAAGATTGCTCTCTAATGATTTTGAAAATCACTTTTTAAAAAAAGAACCAGAGATGGAAAAATATAGGCAGATTGATAATTCCAAAGAAGTGTCAATGCATACACTACTTCCACCTGAGGATCCCCGAACCTGAATAGGCCCCTGGGAAGTTCCTTGTTTAGATGAGATGCCAATAGATCTATTACTGGAAGCCCTCACATCTGAAAAATTGAAAAACATATCTGGGTAAAAAGACCATTCTCCCGGATGTAAAGCTTGATTAACAGAGATAATCCGGTTCCCAATGTCTATACCTGGGAAAAAGACCACAGAAATTAGATAGGAGCTGAATTTAGCCCAAGCAAATATCCAAGATATTTCTGTCACAGCCTAAGAACTGATAGTCCCACCCTGATAATTGACATACGCCACAGTTGTGACAATGTCTGTCTGAAAACAATAAACGTCTCTTCTTCAAAAAGAAACCAAACTGAAGAACTCTGAAAATGGTAATCTCGCCTCCTGAGATTTCCAAACCCCTTGTGCTGACAGAGATCCTCAGACAGCCTCCCAATCTAAAAGACTCACATCTGCAGATCATGGTCCAGGTTGAAAGAACCGAAGAGACCTATAGATCAAAATGATGGTGATCTTAACCACCGAATCAAAGATAGTTAAACATTAGGATTCAAAGATATAAAAAGTGATATCCTAGAATCCCTGCACCATTCTTCAGCATAAGAAAACTGGAAAGGTTTCCTAAATGAGCAAAAGGAATCGAATCCAATGCTGCAGCTATGAAACCTAAAACTTCCATGCATATATAGCAACTTGAAGGAAATAATAGAGACTGAAAATTCCGACAAACGGAACCCAATAAACTTGTCACTTGTCTGTTAGAGACAAAAACATTGACACAATTAATCTGGAAACCTAAAAAAAGGTGACCCTTGTGTGAGAAATCAAGGAGCTTTTGATAAGAAGATCCTCTAACCATGTCTTGAAGAGACAACAAAGTTGAATCGTATGAGATTCCACAGAATGAAAAGACTGAACCAGTACCACCATACCGTCCAAATAAGGAACACTGAGAACCTTAGAAAAGATTCTTAGAGCTGTCGCTAGACCAGAAGGAAAAGCAACAAATTGGTAATACTTGTCAAAAAAACATAACTTATGCTTACCTGATAAATGTATTTCTCTTGTGGTGTATCCAGTCCACGGATCATCCATTACTTGTGGGATATTCTCCTTCCCAACAGGAAGTTGCAAGAGGATCACCCACAGCAGAGCTGCTATATAGCTCCTCCCCTAACTGCCATATCCATTCATTCGACCGAAACTAGCCGAGAAAGGAGAAACCATAGGGTGCAGTGGTGACTGTAGTTTAAAATTTAGACCTGCCTTAAAAGGACAGGGCGGGCCGTGGACTGGATACACCACAAGAGAAATAAATTTATCAGGTAAGCATAAATTATGTTTTCTCTTGTTAGGTGTATACAGTCCACGGATCATCCATTACTTGTGGGATACAAATACCAAAGCTAAAGTACACGGATGAAGGGAGGGACAAGGCAGGTACTTAAACGGAAGGGACCACTGCCTGTAGAACCTTTCTCCCAAAAATAGCCTCCGAAGAAGCAAAAGTATCAAATTTGTAAAATTTTGAAAAGGTATGAAGCGAAGACCAAGTCGCCGCTTTGCAAATCTGTTCAACAGAAGCCTCATTTTTAAAGGCCCAGGTGGAAGCCACAGCTCTAGTAGAATGAGCTGTAATCCTTTCAGGGGGCTGCGGTCCAGCAGTCTCATAGGCTAAGCGTATTACGCTCCGAAGCCAAAAAGAAAGAGAGGTTGCCGAAGCCTTTTGACCTCTCCTCTGTCCAGAGTAAACAACAAACAGGGAAGATGTTTGACGAAAATCTTTAGTCGCTTGTAAGTAAAACTTTAAAGCACGGACTACGTCCAAATTATGTAAAAGACGTTCCTTCTTTAAAGAAGGATTAGGACACAATGATGGAACAACAATCTCTTGATTGATATTCTTGTTGGAAACTACCTTAGGTAAAAACCCAGGTTTTGTACGCAGAACTACTTTATCTGTATGGAAAATCAGATAAGGAGAATCACATTGTAAAGCTGATAACTCAGAGATAGCCATCAAAAACAGAACTTTCCAAGATAAAAGTTTGATATCAATGGAATGAAGGGGTTCAAACGGAACTCCTTGAAGAACCTTAAGAACCAAGTTTAAGCTCCATGGAGGAGCAACAGGTTTAAACACAGGCTTAATTCTAACCAAAGCCTGACAAAATGCCTGGAGGTCTGGAACCTCTGCCAGACGCTTGTGCAAAAGGATAGACAGAGCAGAAATCTGTCCCTTTAAAGAACTAGCTGATAATCCTTTATCCAAACCCTCTTGGAGAAAGGACAATATCCTAGGAATCCTAACCTTACTCCATGAGTAATTCTTGGATTCACAGCAATGAAGATATTTGCGCCATATCTTATGGTAGATTTTCCTGGTTACAGGCTTTTGTGCCTGTATTAAGGTATCAATGACTGACTCGGAGAAGCCACGCCTTGATAAAATCAAGCGTTCAACCTCCAGGCAGTCAGTCTCAGAGAAATTAGATTTGGATGATTGAAAGGACCTTGTAGTAGAAGGACTTGTCTCAGAGGCAGAGGCCAAGGTGGAAAGGATGACATGTCCACCAGGTCTGCATACCAGGTCCTGCGTGGCCACGCAGGCGCGATCAAGATCACCGATGCTCTCTCCTGTTTGATTTTGGCAATTAGTCGAGGGAGCAGAGGAAACGGTGGAAACACATAAGCCAGGTTGAAGAACCACGGTGCTGCTAGAGCATCTATCAGCGTCGCTTCTGGGTCCCTGGACCTGGATCCGTAACAAGGAAGCTTGGTGTTCTGGCGAGACGCCATGAGATCCAATTCTGGTGTGCCCCAACGATGAACCAATTGAGCAAACACCTCCGGATGGAGTTCCCACTCCCCCGGATGAAAAGTCTGACGACTTAGAAAATCCGCCTCCCAGTTCTCTACACCTGGGATATGGATCGCTGATAGATGGCAAGAGTGAGTCTCTGCCCAGCAAATTATCTTGGAGACTTCTAACATCGCTAGGGAGCTCCTGGTCCCCCCTTGATGGTTGATGTAAGCCACAGTCGTGATGTTGTCCGACTGAAATCTGATGAACCTCAGGGTTGCTAACTGAGGCCAAGCTAGAAGAGCATTGAATATTGCTCTTAACTCCAGAATATTTATTGGGAGGAGTTTCTCCTCCTGAGTCCACGATCCCTGAGCCTTCAGGGAATTCCAGACTGCACCCCAACCTAGAAGGCTGGCATCTGTTGTTACAATTGTCCAATCTGGCCTGCGAAAGGTCATACCTTTGGACAGATGGACCCGAGATAGCCACCAGAGAAGAGAATCCCTGGTCTCTTGATCCAGATTTAGCAGAGGGGACAAATCTGTGTAATCCCCATTCCACTGACTGAGCATGCGTAATTGCAGCGGTCTGAGATGTAGGCGCGCAAATGGCACTATGTCCATCGCCGCTACCATTAAGCCGATCACTTCCATGCACTGAGCCACCGAAGGGCGCGGAATGTAGTGAAGAACACGGCAGGAATTTAGAAGCTTTGATAACCTGGACTCCGTCAGGTAAATTTTCATTTCTACAGAATCTATCAGAGTTCCTAGGAAGGAAACCCTTGTGAGGGGTGATAGAGAACTCTTTCCCTCGTTCACTTTCCACCCATGTGACCATGTGAGATTTGGCAATTTGGAAGTTTGACGCCTGTATCAGGATGTCGTCTAGATAAGGGGCCACTGCTATGCCCCGTGGTCTTAGGACCGCCAGAAGAGACCCCAGAACCTTTGTAAAAATTCTTGGGGCTGTAGCTAACCCGAAGGGAAGAGCCACAAACTGGTAATGCCTGTCTAGAAAGGCAAACCTTAGGAACCGATGATGATCTTTGTGAATCGGTATGTGAAGGTAAGCATCCTTCAAATCCACTGTGGTCATGTACTGACCCTCCTGGATCATAGGTAGGATTGTCCGAATAGTTTCCATTTTGAACGATGGAACTCTGAGGAATTTGTTTAAGATCTTTAGATCCAAAATTGATCTGAAGGTTCCCTCTTTTTTGGGAACCACAAACAGATTTGAATAAAATCCCTGTCCTTGTTCGATCTGTGGAACTGGATGGATCACTCCCATTATTAGGAGGTCTTGCACACAGCGTAAGAATGCCTCTTTCTTTATCTGGTTTACAGTTAATCTCGAAAGGTGAAATCTCCCTTGTGGGGGGGAAGCTTTGAAGTCCAGAAGATATCCCTAAGATATGATCTCCAACGCCCAGGGATCCTGAACATCTCTTGCCCACGCCTGGGCGAAGAGAGAAAGTCTGCCCCCTACTAGATCCGTTGCCGGATAGGAGGCCGTTCCTTCATGCTGTCTTAGAGGCAGCAGCAGGCTTTCTGGCCTGCTTGCCTTTGCTCCAGGCCTGGTTAGATTTCCAGGCCGGCTTGGATTGCGCAAAAGTTCCCTCTTGTTTTGTAGCAGAGGAAGTTGATGCTGCATCTGCCTTGAAGTTTCGAAAAGGCACGCAAATTAGACTGTTTGGCCCTTGATTTGGCCCTGTCCTGAGGAAGGGTATGACCCTTACCTCCAGTAATGTCAGCAATAATTTCCTTCAAACCAGGCCCGAATAGGGTCTGCCCCTTGAAGGGAATGTTAAGTAATTTAGACTTTGAAGTCACGTCAGCTGACCAAGATTTAAGCCATAGCACCCTACGCGCCTGGATGGCGAATCCAGAATTCTTAGCCGTTAGTTTAGTCAAATGAACAATGGCGTCAGAAACAAAAGAATTAGCTAGCTTAAGTGTTCTAAGCTTGTCAAGTATTTCAGTCAATGGAGTAGCTGTCTGAAAGGCCTCTTCCAGAGACTCAAACCAGAACGCCGCAGCAGCAGCAGTGACAGGAGCAATGCAAGGGGCATGCAAGGGGCTGCAGGATAAAACCTTGTTGAATAAACATTTTCTTAAGGTAGCCTTCTAATTTTTTATCCATTGGATCTGAAAAAGCACAACTGTCCTCGACAGGGATAGTGGTACGCTTTGCTAAAGTAGAAACTTCTCCCTCCACCTTAGGGACCATCTGCCATAAGTCCCGTGTGGTGGCGTCTATTGGAAACATTTTTCTAAAAATAGGAGGGGGGGAAACGGCACACCGGGTCTGTCCCACTCCTTAGTAATAATTTCTGTAAACCTTTTAGGTATTGGAAAAACGTCAGTACACACCGGCACCGCATAGTATTTATCCAGTCTACACAATTTCTCTGGCACTGCAATTGTGTCACAGTCATTCAGAGCAGCTAAAACCTCTCCAAGCAACACCCGGAGGTTCTCAAGCTTAAATTTAAAAGTAGACATATCTGAATCAGGTTTCCCCGAGTCAGAGACGTCACCCACAGACTGAAGCTCTTCCTCAGCTTCTGCATATTGTGACGCAGTATCAGACATGGGCCTTAAAACATCTGCGCGCTCTGTATTACGTCTAACCCCAGAGCTATCGCGCTTTCCTCTGAATTCAGGCAGTCTGGCTAATACCCCTGACAGGGTATTATCCATGATTGCCGCCATGTCCTGCAAAGTAATCGCTATGGGCGTATTTGATGTACTTGGCAGCATTTTAGCGTGAGTCCCTTGAGCGGGAGTCAAAGGGTCCGACACGTGGGGAGAGTTAGTCGGCATAACTTCCCCCTCGTCAGAATCCTCTGGTGATAATTCTTTTTTTTTTTTTTCAAAAATAGTTTTATTTTGCAGATAGAAAATTATACATTGTGTATGTACTTTTGTTGGAGTTACAACTCAATATGGCTTTACAGCTGTGTAGATTGTGCATACACAATGCTGTTAACAAATAAACATACAATAAGAAAGGTAAAGAACAATAAATCATATAATAACACATAAAACGAAAAACAACACACTGTGCTTCCTGGTGTCCCTCGTGTTTTCCCCCTCTAATACCTCTATACCAGTTTCCACCTCCCCTACCAATATCTCAGGTCATACGTTTTGGCGTTTTATGTCCTACGGGTATCAAAGTTATTCCTCAAGTATTCTTCCCAGAGAATCTTAATCTGTATGTACTTGTCTAACCTTCGCTGTTTAAGGTAATGGTATTCCTCTAGCTGTATGGAGCGGTTGCACTCCTGCACCCATAGCGCAATGGTCGGAATTACAGAACTTTTCCAGTTCTTGGCTATTAGTATCTTGATACTGTTACTTGCTATGTTAAATAATTTAGTTTGCTCTGGAGTGAATTTTTTGGGGACGATGTGAAACAGCCACAAGAGTGGGTCTACTGGTAAGGCTTTATCTAATAACCTTGACGTTTCCTTTGTGATTTCATCCCACATTGGGGTTATTTTAGGGCAAAGCCACCAGATATGTGCCATATGGCCGATTTGGTCATGACACCTCCAGCACAGGTTGGAGGCATCCCTAAATATTTTCTGGCATCTTGATGGGGTAAGATACCATTTGTGCAGAAGTTTCAGGTTTAACTCAATAAGGTTACTAGATGTGGCAGATCTCTTAATGGCTATAAATATCTTAGATGCGTCAATGTGTGATATCTGGATTCCCAGTTCTTCCCCCCATCTGTTGATGAAGTGAGGGGTGTGACCTGGTGCATTTTGTTTCAGTAGTGCATATATCATTGATAGAGTGTGTTTTGTAGGAGATTCTTTATGGCACAAGGACTCGAGTATCGTCAGTGGCCTCAGCATATTCCTTTTATGCGGATGTCCTGACAGGTAGTTATAACACTGCATATAAAAATACCAATCTCTAAAACAATTAAAGCCTTTTTCAATTAGGGCCGTTCTAGAGAACAACTGAGTTTCATTCCCTAGGTGACACATCATCAACTCCCTGTCCGGTTGTGTATCATTTTTTATCTTTGCTACTAGGCCAGGGGCAAATTCTTTATTAGAGATGAAAGAGGTGAGAGGAGAGTAAGTAGACGAGATGTTAGGGTACTCTACAAGTATCCTTTCCCATATCGACATGGTCTCCTGTACTGTGTGTGCGACATATATCTGAGGTGATCTAGTAATTGACGGTGTCCAGCATCGTGTGCCCAAGTGTAATGAGCCAGCTATGTCGTGTTCGAGGTGAACCCAGATTTTAAAGTTGAAGTTAGTGTACCAGTCCACTATTCTCTGTAAGTGTGTGGCCCTGGTGATAATTCTTTTAAAGATAACAGCTGATCTTTATTGTTTAAAGTGAAATCAATACATTTAGTACACATTCTCCTATGGGGTTCCACCATGGCTTTTAAACATAATGAACAAGGAGTTTCCTCTATGTCAGACATGTTTATACAGACTAGCAATGAGACTAGCAAGCTTGGAAAACACTTTAAATCAAGTTAACAAGCAATATAAAAAAATGTTACTGTGCCTTTAATAGAAACAAATTTTGCCAAAATTTGAAATAACAGTGAAAAAAGGCAGTTAAACTAACAAAATTTTTACAGTGTATGTAACAAGTTAGCAGAGCATTGCACCCACTTGCAAATGGATGATTAACCCCTTAATACAAAAAACAGATTAACAAAACGAAAAATATGTTTTTTAAAGCCTTTTGAGCCCTTCAGAGATGTCCTATAGCATGCAGGGGACTGCTGAGGGAAGCTGAATGTCACAGTTTGTAATTTTAACTGCACCAACTGTAACTTTTATACTATAACAGTGGAAAGCCTCAGGAAACTGTTTCTAGGCAAAAATAAAGCCAGCCATGTGGAAAAAACTAGGCCCCAATAAGTTTTATCACCAAAGCATATATAAAAACGATTAAACATGCCAGAAAACGTTTTATATTGCACATTAATCAGAGTATATACCTCTGATAGCAAGCCTGATACTAGTCGCTATTAAATCACTGTATTTAGGCTTTAACTTACATTAATCCGGTATCAGCAGCATTTTCTAGCAAATTCCATCCCTAGAAAAACTTAACTGCACATACCTTATTGCAGGATTCCCTGCACGCCATTCTCCCTCTGAAGTTACCTCACTCCTCAGACATATGTGAGAATAGCAGTGGATCTTAGTTACTTCTGCTAAGATCATAGAAAAATGCAGGCAGATTCTTCTTCTAAATGCTGCCTGAGATAAAATAGTACACTCCGGTACCATTTAAAAACAATAAACTTTTGATTGAAGAAAAAACTAACTATATTTTACCACTTTCCTCTTACTACCTCCAGCTATGTTGAGAGCTTGCAAGAGAATGACTGGATATGGCAGTTAGGGGAGGAGCTATATAGCAGCTCTGCTGTGGGTGATCCTCTTGCAACTTCCTGTTGGGAAGGAGAATATCCCACAAGTAATGGATGATCCGTGGACTGGATACACCTAACAAGAGAAAAGAGAATCTCAGAAAATAAAATAATCTGAATGAAAACAGAAAATGAAGATATGCATCTATTGTATCCATTGTAAACAAATAATGCCATCACTGACCAAAAAGGCAGAATAGACCATATAAACTCCATTCTAAAAGATGGTACACTTATATGTCAATTCAAAAAGATTTTCTATCTTTGGAACAATGAATAGTCTTGAATAAAACCCCAAAACCCAGTCCCTAGAGATGGAACTGGAATAAATACCCCAGAAGACTCCAAGTCTGAGCAGGGCTTGAGCCCCAACGGGTGACCAGCCGCGCTTCACCAGTACCCAAAACATATAGGTCTGAATACACTTCAGGAAAGTGTTAGTCTTACTGAAATAGCTGGAATACGATAGAGAAAAAAGACTTCTCACAGATGGTTTTACTCTGAATCCTATTCTGTACCCAAAGTCTAAGAAGTTTGGACCGAATAGAACCAAACAAATTAAAAAAAAGTCTCAACCTGCCCCTTACCAGCCAAGCTGGAATAAGAACCGCACCTACATGCAAATTTGGGGAGTTGACTTAAAAAAGGCTTAATTGAATGATGAAAAATACTTCCAATTATAAACATGTTACTTGGGGAAGAATTCAGGACTCCATTCTTTAGTAAGAACAGAAAACTAATATAAGCTTAAACTTTTAGTCTGAGAACTCAATCTTGAAGCCCATAGTAACAGTTAAAGAATTGAATCCAATTATGAACCAAATAATTGATTACCATGGAAACAAAGAAATATGGATTTTAGAAATCAAAACACAATTTATGCTTACCTGATAAATTTATTTCTCTTGTGGTGTATCCAGTTCACGGATCATCCATTACTTGTGGGATATTCTCATTCCCAACAGGAAGTTGCAAGAGGACACCCACAGCAGAGCTGTAATATAGCTCCTCCCCTAACTGTCATAGCCAGTCATTCGACCGAAAACAAGCCGAGAAAGAGGAACCATAGGGTGCAGTGGTTACTGTAGTTTAAATTTAAAAATTACCTGCCTTAAAATGACAGGGCGGGCCGTGGACTGGATACACCACAAGAGAAATAAATTTATCAGGTAAGCATAAATTGTGTTTTCTCTTGTAAGGTGTATCCAGTCCACGGATCATCCATTACTTGTGGGATACCAATACCAAAGCTAAAGTACACGGATGAAGGGAGGGACAAGGCAGGTACTTAAATGGAAGGAACCACTGCCTGTAAAACCTCTCTCCCAAATATAGCCTCCGAAGAAGCAAAAGTATCAAATTTGTAAAATTTTGAAAAAGTATGAAGCGAAGACCAAGTCGCCGCCTTGCAAATCTGTTCAACAGAAGCCTCATTTTTAAAGGCCCAAGTGGAATGAGCTGTAATCCTTTCAGGAGGCTGCTGTCCAGCAGTCTCATAGGCTAAGCGGATTATGCTTCTTAGCCAAAAAGAAAGAGAGGTTGCCGAAGCCTTTTGACCTCTCCTCTGTCCAGAGTAGACAACAAACAAAGCAGATGTTTGACGAAAATCTTTAGTAGCTTGTAAGTAAAACTTTAAAGCACGGACCACGTCCAGATTGTGTAATAGACGTTCCTTCTTCGAAGAAGGATTAGGACACAAGGATGGAACAACAATCTCTTCATTGATATTCTTGTTAGATACCACCTTAGGTAAGAACCCAGGTTTGGTACGCAGGACTACCTTATCCGTATGAAAAATCAGATAAGGAGAATCACATTATAAGGCAGATAGCTCAGAGACTCTACGAGCCGAGGAAATAGCTACCAAAAAAAGAACTTTCCAAGATAAAAGTTTGATATCTATGGAATGAAGAGGTTCAAACGGAACTCCTTGAAGAACCTTAAGAACCAAATTTAAGCTCCATGGTGGAGCAACAGGTTTAAACACAGGCTTGATTCTAACTAAAGCCTGACAAAATGCCTGAACGTCTGGAACATCTGCCAGACGCTTGTGCAAAAGAATAGACAGAGCAGAAATCTGTCCCTTTAAGGAACTAGCTGACAATCCTTTTTCCAAACCTTCTTGGAGAAAAGATAATATCCTGGGAATCCTGACCTTACTCCATGAGTAACCCTTGGATTCACACCAATAAAGATATTTACGCCATATCTTATGTTAAATTTTCCTGGTGACAGGCTTTCGTGCCTGTATTAAGGTATCAATAACTGACTCGGAGAAGCCACGCTTTGATAAAATCAAGCGTTCAATCTCCAGGCAGTCAGCCTCAGAGAAATTAGATTTGGATGGTTGAAAGGACACTGAAGTAGAAGGTCCTGTCTCAGAGGCAGAGACCATGGTGGAAAGGATGACATGTCCACTAGATCTGCATACCAGGTCCTGTGTGGCCACGCAGGTGCTATCAGAATCACAGATGCTCTCTCCTACTTGATCTTGGCAATCAGTCGAGGGAGCAGAGGAAACGGTGGAAACACATAAGCCAGGTTGAAAGACCAGGGCGCTGCTAGAGCATCTATCAGTGTCGCCTTGGGATCCCTGGACCTGGATCCGTAACACGGAAGCTTGGCGTTCTGGCGAGATGCCATGAGATCCAGTTCTGGTTTTCCCCAACGATGAATCAGTTGTGCAAAAACGTCCGGATGGAGTTCCCACTCTCCCGGATGAAAAGTCTGACGACTTAGAAAATCCGCCTCCCAGTTCTCTACACCTGGGATATGGATAGCTGATAGGTGGCAAGAGTGAATCTCTGCCCAGCGAATTATTTTTGAAACTTCTAACATCGCTAGGGAACTTCTTGTTCCCCCTTGATGGTTGATGTAAGCTACAGTTGTGATGTTGTCCGACTGAAATCTGATGTACCTCAGAGTTGCTAACTGAGGCCAAGTCTGAAGAGCATTGAATATCGCTCTTAGTTCCAGAATATTTATTGGAAGGAGAGACTCCTCCTGAGTCCACGATCCCTGAGCCTTCAGGGAATTCCAGACTGCACCCCAACCTGGAAGGCTGGCATCTGTTGTTACAATTGTCCAATCTGGTCTGCGAAAGGTCATACCTTTGGACAGATGGACCCGAGATAGCCACCAGAGAAGAGAATCCCTGGTCTCTTGGTCCAGATTCAGTTGAGGGGACAAATCTGTGTAATCCCCGTTCCACTGACTGAGCATGCATAGTTGCAGCGGTCTGAGATGTAAGCGTGCAAACGGCACTATGTCCATTGCCGCTACCATTAAGCCGATTACTTCCATACACTGAGCCACCAAAGGGCGCGGAATGGAATGAAGAACCCGGCAGGAGTTTAGAAGCTTTGATAACCTGGACTCCGTCAGGTAAATTTTCATTTCTACAGAATCTATTAGAGTCCCTAGAAAGGAAACTCTTGTGAGTGGGGATAGAGAACTCTTTTCCTCGTTCACTTTCCACCCATGCAACCTCAGAAATGCCAGTGCTACGTCCGTATGAGACTTGGCAATTTGGAAGTTTGACGCCTGTATCAGGATGTCGTCTAAATAAGGGGCTACTGCTATGCCCCGCGGCCTTAGGACCGCCAGAAGCGACCCTAGAACCTTTGTAAAGATTCTTGGGGCTGTAGCTAATCCAAAGGGAAGAGCTACAAACTGGTAATGCCTGTCTAGAAAGGCAAACCTGAGAAACCGATGATGATCTTTGTGTATCGGAATGTGAAGATAAGCATCCTTTAGATCCACTGTAGTCATATATTGACCCTCCTGGATCATTGGTAGGATGGTACGAATAGTTTCCATCTTGAATGATGGAACTTTGAGGAATTTGTTTAAGATCTTTAGATCCAAAATTGGTCTGAAGGTTCCCTCTTTTTTGGGAACCACAAACAGATTTGAGTAAAAACCCTGTCCCTGTTCCTCCTTTGGAACTGGATGGATCACTCCCATAACTGAGAGGTCTCGTACACAGTATAAGAATGCCTCTCTCTTTATCTGGTTTGCAGATAATTGTGAAAGGTGAAATCTCCCTTTTGGGGGGGAAGCTTTGAAGTCCAGGAGATATCCCTGGGATATAATTTCCAACGCCCAGGGATCCTGAACATCTCTTGCCCACGCCTGGGCGAAGAGTGAAAGTCTGCCCCCTACTAGATCCGTTACCGGATAGGGGGCCATTCCTTCATGCTGTCTTAGAGGCAGCAGCAGGCTTTTTGGCCTGCTTACCTTTTTTCCAGGTCTGGATTGGTCTCCAGACCGTCTTGGATTGAGCAAAAGTTCCCTCTTGTTTAGCATTAGAGGAAGTTGATGCCGCACCTGCCTTGAAGTTTCGAAAGGCACGAAAATTAGACTGTTTGGCCCTAGATTTGGACCTGTCCTGAGGAAGGGCATGACCTTTTCCTCCAGTGATATCAGCAATAATCTCCTTCAAACCAGGCCCGAATAGGGTCTGCCCCTTGAAGGGAATGTTAAGTAGCTTAGATTTTGAAGTCACGTCAGCTGACCATGATCTAAGCCATAGCGCTCTGCGCGCCTGTATAGCAAAACCAGAATTCTTAGCCGTTAGTTTAGTCAAATGAACAATGGCATCAGAATAAAATAATTGGCTAGCTTAAGTGCTCTAAGTTTGCCAAGTATGTCATCCAATGGAGTCGCTACCTGTAAAGCCTCTTCCAGAGACTCAAACCAGTACGCCGCAGCAGCAGTGACAGGGGCAATGCATGAAAGGGGCTGTAGGATAAAACCTTGTTGAATAAATATTTTCTTAAGGTAACCTCTAATTTTTTATCCATTGGATCTAAAAAAAAAAAAAAAAAGCACAACTGTCCTCGACAGGGATAGTAGTACGCTTTACTAGAGTAGAAACTGCTCCCTCCACCTTATGGACTGTCTGCCATAAGTCCCGTGTGGTGGCGTCTATTGGAAACATTTTTCTAAAAATAGGAGGGGAAGAGAACGGCACACCTAGTCTATCCCATTCCTTATTAATAATTTCTGTAAACCTTTTAGGTATTTGGAAAAACATCAGTACACACCGGCACTGCAAAGTATTTATCCAGTCTACACAATTTCTCTGGCACTGCAATGGTATCACAGTCATTCAGAGCAGCTAAAACCTCCCTAAGCAACACGCGGAGGTGTTCAAGCTTAAATTTAAATGTAGAAATATTAGAATCAGGTATCTTTCCTGAGTCATTAACATCACCCACTGACTGAAGCTCTCTTTCCTCAGCTTCTGCATATTGTGAGGCAGTATCAGACATGGTTCTTAAAGCGTCAGTATGCTCTGCATTTTGTCTCACCCCAGAGATATCTCGCTTACCTCTAAGTTCAGGTAGTCTGGCTAATACCGCTGACAGTGTATTATCCATGAATGCTGCCATGTCTTGTAAAGTAAACGCTATGGGCGCCCTAGAAGTACTTGGCGCCATTTGAGCGTGAGTCCCTTAAGCGGGAGTCAAAGGGTCTGACACGTGGGGAAAGTTAGTCGGCATAACTTCCCCCTCGTCAGATTCCTCTGGTGATAAATTTTTTAAAGACAGAAAATGATCTTTATTGCATAAAATTAAATCAGTACATTTGGTACACATTCTAAGAGGGGGTTCCACCATGGCTTTTAAACATAATAAACAAGGAGTTTCTTCTATGTCAGACATGTTTATACAGACTAGCAATGAACTAGCAAGCTTGGAAAACACTTTAAATCAAGTTAACAAGCAAATATAAAAAACGGTACTGTGCCTTTAAGAGAAACAAATTTTGTCAGTAGTAAATCAAACAAAATTTTTACAGTGTGTATAATAGGCTAACAGAGCATTGCACCCACTTGCAAATGGATGATTAACCCCTTAGTTCAAAAAACGGATCAAAAAAACGAAATAGACGTTTTTTAATAGTCACAACCAACTGCCACAGCAAGCTGTGGCCATACCTTCCCCAATAAACAACTTTGGACAGCCTTTGGGCCCTTTAGAGATGTCCTATAGCATTCAGAGGGCCTTTGGGGGCAGCTGGATGTCACAGTTTGTAATTTTAACTGCACCAACTGTAACTTTTATACTACAACAGTGGAAAGCCTCAGGAAACTGTTTCTAGTCAAAATTTAAGCCAGCCATGTGGAAAAAACTAGGCCCCAATAAAGTTTTATCACCAAAGCATATATAAAAACGATTAAACATGCCAGCAAACGTTTTATATTGCAATATCATAAGGGTATTACCCCTGGGAGTAAGCATGATACCAGTCGTTATTAAATCACTGTATTCAGGCTTAACTTACATTAATCCGGTATCAGCAGCATTTTCTAGTGTTTTCCATCTCTAGAAAAAATTATAACTGCACATACCTGATAGCAGAATAAACTGCACGCCATTCTCTCGCTGAAGTTACCTCATCTGTGTAATCCCCTCAGACATATGTGAGAACAGCAATGGATCTTAGTTACAACCTGCTAAGATCATAGAAACCTCAGGCAGATTCTTCTTCTATTTACTGCCTGAGATAAAATAGCACAACTCCGGTACTATTTAAAAATAACAAACTTTTGATTGAAGAAAATAAACTAGCTATATTTAACCACTCTCTCCTACAACGTCCTTGCTTGTTGAGAGTTGCAAGAGAATGACTGGCTATGACAGTTAGGGGAGGAGCTATATTACAGCTCTGCTGTGGGTGTCCTCTTGAAACTTCCTGTTGGGAATGAGAATATCCCACAAGTAATGGATGATCCGTGGACTGGATACACCTTACAAGAGAAATTAGCATTCCAAGATTGAAATCACAAAGTTCTTCTAGCTAAAATAGCTAAAGACATAGATTAAACCTCATTTGCGAAAATATTCAATAAAATGAAGACACAAATGAAATTATTAGCATGTTAATTAAGTTAAAGGACCAGTCAACACACTGGACTTGCACAACAAATGCAAGAAAACAAGACAATGCAATAGCACTTAGTCTGAACCTCAAATGAGTAGAAGATTTTGTCCATTTAACAATGCTAAACAAATCATAACCTGATACTTGATCTTAAAGTATCCAACCAGAAAGATGAAGCAATTGCAACATCAGCCAAATAAATTACAGGTCTAAGAAAAGTACCTGAAAATAATTTTCCTTAAATAAGATACAACCATCTGAAGGAAAAAAATAAATACTATTTGCTATAAGAATAATAGTATATTTAGCAGGAGTAGAGATAGCCCCATTAACTTGGGGAATCTTTCCTCAAAACTAACTGCCGGCAAAGAATATAATTTAAAAACCTTAAATAAGGACTAAAAGAAAATTCTCAGCCTATTCCATTTCCTAGTACCAGGAAGTGGAAAAAACCTCTGAAGAAATCACAGAAGATAAATAAGCAGAATTTAAATATTAGCTAGTCTTTAAAATCCAAAGAACTAGTTACTTAAATATCCAAAATAATCAACACCTTTTGAACAAAGAACAAATGTACTCTATTTAAAAAATAAAAAAGTAGATTTGATAGTGTCAATATCTGATGAAGAAAAATTCTGAATGAGAAAAAAATACCATCAGAAAAAGATAATTCAATATGTTGTTGGTCATTTGAAACTTCATCAACTAAAAAAGAAGTTTGAAAAAGACCTAAAAATTTATTAGAAGGCGGGATGTCAGACAAAGCCTTTAAAATAGAATCAGACAAAAATTCTTATAAATTTCTAAGTATATCTTGTACATGAGATGTAAAAAGAATAGCAATATATAAAGCATAAATACTAATGGATTCTGCATGTAAAAGTTTATCATGATAACTTATTACAAACCATAGCTAAAGATAAACATTCATAACATTTAAAATAAATGAACTTAGCTTTGGTAGGACTGATCTCAGTCAACAGGAATCCCTCAGTATGTTCTGATCCAGGAACAATGAATGGAAAATCTTGCAATATGTAATAGAAAAAAACAACATATAAAGCAAAATTATCAAATTCCTTAAATGACAGTTTCAGGAATGGGAAAAAATGCAAAACAAACAAGCTTCTAGCAACCAGAAGCAACAAAAAAGTGAGACTTAAATAATGTGAAAAAAGTGAACAAGTATGACACCCACATTTTTGGCGCCAAGTATGACACCCACATTATTGGTGCCAAGTACAACGCCCATATTTTTTGGCGCCAAGTATGACGCCACGTCCTCTGACGCCAAAAACGACGCCCACATTTTTTGGCGCAAAAAAATGTCTGAACACACATGCGTCAAAAAATGACGTAACAACGAACAAACTTCCGGCGTCAACTACGGCGCCGGAAATGACAACATTTTGCGCCAAAAAAGTTCGCGCCAAAAATGACGCAATAAATTGAAGCATTTTCTGCCCCCGCGAGCCTAACAGCCCGCAGGGAAAAAAGTCAATTGAAAATTTTCAAGGTGAGAAAAAAATATTAATTCATATGCATTATCCCAAATAATGAAACTGACAGTCTGAATGAAGGAATACTGATTATCCTGAATCATGGCAAATAACATAATTTATGTAAGAACTTACCTGATAAATTCATTTCTTTCATATTAACAAGAGTCCATGAGCTAGTGATGTATGGGATATACATTCCTACCAGGAGGGGCAAAGTTTCCCAAACCTTAAAATGTCTATAAATACACCCCTCACCACACCCACAAATCAGTTTAACGAATAGCCAAGAAGTGGGGTGATAAGAAAAAAAAGTGCGAAGCATATAAAATAAGGAATTGGAATAATTGTGCTTTATACAAAAAAATCATAACCACCACAAAAAAGGGTGGGCCTCATGGACTCTTGTTAATATGAAAGAAATGAATTTATCAGGTAAGTTCTTACATAAATTATGTTTTCTTTCATGTAATTAACAAGAGTCCATGAGCTAGTGACGTATGGGATAATGACTACCCAAGATGTGGATCTTTCCACACAAGAGTCACTAGAGAGGGAGGGATAAAATAAAGACAGCCAATTCCTGCTGAAAATAATCCACACCCAAAATAAAGTTTAACAAAAAACATAAGCAGAAGATTCAGACTGAAACCGCTGCCTGAAGAACTTTTCTACCAAAAACTGCTTCAGAAGAAGAAAATACATCAAAATGGTAGAATTTAGTAAAAGTATGCAAAGAGGACCAAGTTGCTGCTTTGCAGATCTGGTCAACCGAAGCTTCATTCCTAAACGCCCAGGAAGTAGAAACTGACCTAGTAGAATGAGCTGTAATTCTTTGAGGCGGAATTTTACCCGACTCAACATAGGCAAGATGAATTAAAGATTTCAACCAAGATGCCAAAGAAATGGCAGAAGCTTTCTGGCCTTTCCTAGAACCGGAAAAGATAACAAATAGACTAGAAGTCTTACGGAAAGATTTCGTAGCTTCAACATAATATTTCAAAGCTCTAACAACATCCAAAGAATGCAATGATTTCTCCTTAGAATTCTTAGGATTAGGACATAATGAAGGAACCACAATTTCTCTACTAATGTTGTTGGAATTCACAACTTTAGGTAAAAATTCAAAAGAAGTTCGCAACACCGCCTTATCCTGATGAAAAATCAGAAAAGGAGACTCACACGAAAGAGCAGATAATTCAGAAACTCTTCTAGCAGAAGAGATGGCCAAAAGGAACAAAACTTTCCAAGAAAGTAATTTAATGTCCAATGAATGCATAGGTTCAAACGGAGTAGCTTGAAGAGCTCCCAAAACCAAATTCAAACTCCATGGAGGAGAAATTGACTTAATGACAGGTTTTATACGAACCAAAGCTTGTACAAAACAATGAATATCAGGAAGAATAGCAATCTTTCTGTGAAAAAGAACAGAAAGAGCGGAGATTTGTCCTTTCAAAGAACTCGCGGACAAACCCTTATCTAAACCATCCTGAAGAAACTGTAAAATTCTCGGTATTCTAAAAGAATGCCAAGAAAAATGATGAGAAAGACACCAAGAAATATAAGTCTTCCAGACTCTATAATATATCTCTCGAGATACAGATTTACGAGCCTGTAACATAGTATTAATCACGGAGTCAGAGAAACCTCTATGACCAAGAATCAAGCGTTCAATCTCCATACCTTTAAATTTAAGGATTTCAGATCCGGATGGAAAAAAGGACCTTGAGACAGAAGGTCTGGTCTTAACGGAAGAGTCCATGGTTGGCAAGATGCCATCCGGACAAGATCCGCATACCAAAACCTGTGAGGCCATGCCGGAGCTATTAGCAGAACAAACGAGCATTCCCTCAGAATCTTGGAGATTACTCTTGGAAGAAGAACTAGAGGCGGAAAGATATAGGCAGGATGATACTTCCAAGGAAGTGATAATGCATCCACTGCCTCCGCCTGAGGATCCCGGGATCTGGACAGATACCTGGGAAGTTTCTTGTTTAGATGAGAGGCCATCAGATCTATCTCTGGGAGCCCCCACATTTGAACAATCTGAAGAAATACCTCTGGGTGAAGAGACCATTCGCCCGGATGCAACGTTTGGCGACTGAGATAATCCGCTTCCCAATTGTCTACACCTGGGATATGAACCGCAGAGATTAGACAGGAGCTGGATTCCGCCCAAACCAAAATTCGAGATACTTCTTTCATAGCCAGAGGACTGTGAGTCCCTCCTTGATGATTGATGTATGCCACAGTTGTGACATTGTCTGTCTGAAAACAAATGAACGATTCTCTCTTCAGAAGAGGCCAAAACTGAAGAGCTCTGAAAACTGCACGGAGTTCCAAGATATTGATCGGTAATTTCACCTCCTGAGATTCCCAAACTCCTTGTGCCGTCAGAGATCCCCACACAGCTCCCCAACCTGTGAGACTTGCATCTGTTGAAATTACAGTCCAGGTCGGAAGAACAAAAGAAGCCCCCTGAATTAAACGATGGTGATCTGTCCACCACGTCAGAGAGTGCCGAACAATCGGTTTTAAAGATATTAATTGATATATCTTCGTGTAATCCCTGCACCATTGGTTCAGCATACAGAGCTGAAGAGGTCGCATGTGAAAACGAGCAAAGGGGATCGCGTCCGATGCAGCAGTCATAAGACCTAGAATTTCCATGCATAAGGCTACCGAAGGGAATGATTGAGACTGAAGGTTTCGACAGGCTGTAATCAATTTTAGACGTCTCTTGTCTGTTAAAGACAAAGTCATGGACACTGAATCTATCTGGAAACCCAGAAAGGTTACCCTTGTTTGAGGAATCAAAGAACTTTTTGGTAAATTGATCCTCCAACCATGATCTTGAAGAAACAACACAAGTCGATTCGTATGAGACTCTGCTAAATGTAAAGACGGAGCAAGTACCAAGATATCGTCCAAATAAGGAAATACCACAATACCCTGTTCTCTGATTACAGACAGAAGGGCACCGAGAATCTTTGTGAAAATTCTTGGAGCTGTAGCAAGGCCAAACGGTAGAGCCACAAATTGGTAATGCTTGTCTAGAAAAGAGAATCTCAGGAACTGATAATGATCTGGATGAATCGGAATATGCAGATATGCATCCTGTAAATCTATTGTGGACATATAATTCCCTTGCTGAACAAAAGGCAATATAGTCCTTACAGTTACCATCTTGAACGTTGGTATCCTTACATAACGATTCAATAATTTTAGATCCAGAACTGGTCTGAAGGAATTCTCCTTCTTTGGTACAATGAAGAGATTTGAATAAAACCCCATCCCCTGTTCCGGAACTGGAACTGGCATAATTACTCCAGCCAACTCTAGATCTGAAACACAATTCAGAAATGCTTGAGCTTTCACTGGATTTACTGGGACATGGGAAAGAAAAAATCTCTTTGCAGGAGGTCTCATCTTGAAACCAATTCTGTACCCTTCTGAAACAATGTTCTGAATCCAAAGATTGTGAACAGAACTGATCCAAATTTCTTTGAAAAAACGTAACCTGCCCCCTACCAGCTGAACTGGAATGAGGGCCGTACCTTCATGTGAACTTAGAAGCAGGCTTTGCCTTTCTAGCAGGCTTGGATTTATTCCAGACTGGGGATGGTTTCCAAACTGAAACTGCTCCTGAGGACGAAGGATCAGGCTTTTGTTCTTTGTTGAAACGAAAGGAACGAAAACGATTGTTAGCCCTGTTTTTACCTTTAGACTTTTTATCCTGTGGTAAAAAAGTTCCTTTCCCACCAGTAACAGTTGAAATAATAGAATCCAACTGAGAACCAAATAATTTGTTTCCCTGGAAAGAAATGGAAAGTAGAGTTGATTTAGAAGCCATATCAGCATTCCAAGTCTTAAGCCATAAAGCTCTTCTGGCTAAGATAGCCAGAGACATAAATCTAACATCAACTCTAATAATATCAAAAATGGCATCACAGATGAAATTATTAGCATGCTGGAGAAGAATAATAATATCATGAGAATCACGATTTGTTACTTGTTGCGCTAGAGTTTCCAACCAAAAAGTTGAAGCTGCAGCAACATCAGCCAATGATATAGCAGGTCTAAGAAGATTACCTGAACATAGATAAGCTTTTCTTAGAAAAGATTCAATTTTTCTATCTAAAGGATCCTTAAACGAGGTACCATCTGATGTAGGAATGGTAGTACGTTTAGCAAGGGTAGAAATAGCCCCATCAACTTTAGGGATTTTGTCCCAAAATTCTAATCTGTCAGGCGGAACAGGATATAATTGCTTAAAACGTTTAGAAGGAGTAAATGAATTACCCAATCTATCCCATTCCTTAGCAATTACTGCAGAAATAGCATTAGGAACAGGAAAGACTTCTGGAATAACCGCAGGAGCTTTAAAAACCTTATCCAAACGTATAGAATTAGTATCAAGAGGACTAGAATCCTCTATTTCTAAAGCAATTAGTACTTCTTTAAGTAAAGAGCGAATAAATTCCATCTTAAATAAATATGAAGATTTATCAGCATCAATCTCTGAGACAGAATCCTCTGAACCAGAAGAGTCCAAAGAATCAGAATGATGGTGTTCATTTAAAAATTCATCTGTAGAGAGAGAAGATTTAAAAGACTTTTTACGTTTACTAGAAGGAGAAATAACAGACAAAGCCTTCTTTATGGATTCAGAAACAAAATCTCTTATGTTATCAGGAACATTCTGCACCTTAGATGTTGAGGGAACTGCAACAGGCAATGGTACATCACTAAAGGAAATATTATCTGCATTAACAAGTTTGTCATGACATTTAATACAAACAACAGCTGGAGGAATAGCTACCAAAAGTTTACAGCAGATACACTTAGCTTTGGTAGATCCAGCAGGCAGAGGTTTTCCTGTAGTATCTTCTGGCTCAGATGCAACGTGAGACATCTTGCAATATGTAAGAGAAAAAACAACATATAAAGCAAAATAGATCAAATTCCTTATAAGACAGTTTCAGGAATGGGAAAAAAATGCCAAACATCAAGCTTCTAGCAACCAGAAGCAAATGAAAAATGAGACTGAAATAATGTGGAGACAAAAGCGACGCCCATATTTTTTGGCGCCAAATAAGACGCCCACATTATTTGGCGCCTAAATGCTTTTGGCGCCAAAAATGACGCCACATCCGGAACGCCGACATTTTTGGCGCAAAATAACGTCAAAAAAATGACGCAACTTCCGGCGACACGTATGACGCCGGAAACGGAAATGAATTTTTGCGCCAAAAAAGTCTGCGCCAAGAATGACGCAATAAAATGAAGCATTTTCAGCCCCCGCGAGCCTAACAGCCCACAGGGAAAAAAGTCAAATTTTTGAGGTAAGAAAAATATGATAATTAAAGCATAATCCCAAATATGAAACTGACTGTCTGGAAATAAGGAAAGTTGAACATTCTGAGTCAAGGCAAATAAATGTTTGAATACATATATTTAGAACTTTATAAATAAAGTGCCCAACCATAGCTTAGAGTGTCACAGAAAATAAGACTTACTTACCCCAGGACACTCATCTACATGTTTGTAGAAAGCCAAACCAGTACTGAAACGAGAATCAGTAGAGGAAATGGTAAATATAAGAGTATATCGTCGATCTGAAAAGGGAGGTAAGAGATGAATCTCTACGACCGATAACAGAGAACCTTATGAAATAGACCCCGTAGAAGGAGATCACTGCATTCAATAGGCAATACTCTCCTCACATCCCTCTGACATTCACTGCACGCTGAGAGGAAAACCGGGCTCCAACTTGCTGCGGAGCGCATATCAACGTAGAATCTAGCACAAACTTACTTCACCACCTCCCTTGGAGGCAAAGTTTGTAAAACTGATTTGTGGGTGTGGTGAGGGGTGTATTTATAGACATTTTAAGGTTTGGGAAACTTTGCCCCTCCTGGTAGGAATGTATATCCCATACGTCACTAGCTCATGGACTCTTGTTAATTACATGAAAGAAATAAGTTTAAAGACATATATTTAGAACTTTACATATAAAGTGCCCAACCATAGCTTAGAGTGTCACAAAAAATAAGACTTACTTACCCCAGGACACTCATCTACATAAAGTAGATAGCCAAACCAGTACTGAAACGAGAATCAGTAGAGGTAATGGTATATAAGAGTATATCGTCGATCTGAAAAGGGAGGTAAGAGATGAATCTCTACAACCAATAACAGAGAACCTATGAAATAGATCCCGTAGAGGAAGACCATTGTATTCAAATAGGCAATACTCTCTTCACATCCCTCTGACATTCACTGCACTCTGAGAGGAAAACCGGGCTCCAGCCTGCTGCGAAGCGCATATCAACGTAGAATCTAGCACAAACTTACTTCACCACCTCCATGGGAGGCAACGTTGGTAAAACTGAATTTTGGGTGTGGTGAGGGGTGTATTTATAGGCATTTTAAGGTTTGGGAAACTTTGCCCCTCCTGGTAGGAATGTATATCCCATACGTCACTAGCTCATGGACTCTTGCTAATTACATGAAAGAAAGGGGATTGACCCCATCAACATAATTAACTGCAAAGTGCATAGATTTCTCTAGTGAGCACCGGTATGTGTGGAGATAGGGACAGTGTCCCATAAGAATCAAATAAGTTTCAAAATTTAGCGGATAAAGTCCCCCAGTAATGCCTGATGCGCATTTCGCCGTACTGGCTTCCTCAAAGGCTGATTGATGTAAGCCACTGCTGTGCAATTGTCTGGCTAGAAATGAATAAAAAGTTCCTGCCTGAAGTAGGATTAACTTTGGAGAATCCTGATGATTGCGGGTAGCTCCAGATTATTTACTAATAATTTTGTCTTCCTTGGAGACCACACTCCTTGCACTCTCCGAGACTGCAACCTTGCAGGTTTGCATCTGTGGTGTTCACTACCCACATGGCCAAAGAAAAACAAATTATGGTTACCTGATAATTTTCTTTTCTTCTGATGGGGAGAGTCCACAGCTGCATTCATTACTTATGGGAATTCAGAACCTGGCTACCAGGAGGAGGCAAAGACACCCCAGCCAAAGGCTTAAATACCTCACTCACTTCCCTCATCCCCCAAGCAAACAAGGAACAATAGGAGAAATTTCAGGTGAAAAAAAGGTGCCAGAAAAATAAACAAAAAACATGGCCGCCCCCCATAAAAGAACATAGGGAGGGGAGCTGTGGACTCTTTATTTAATTTATGTTATTCTTCTTAAATGGGGAGAGTCCACAGCTGCATTCATTACTTTTGGGAAAACAATACCCAAGCTATAGAGGACACTGAATGCAAAAAAACAGGGCGGGTAAACAAGGCGACCCATTTGAAGGGCACCATCGTCTGAAAATAGCCAAACCAGACAAAAAGGACTGAAGGGACTAAGTAACTGCCCAACAGTTATTTTAGCAAGGCCCAGATAGAGAACGCTCAAAGGCACTAGAGATAACCAAGCACAAAATCCCTGAAGAGACCAAACCCGCCAGCTCTAAGCCTGTACCAATTCCACATATTCCCAGAAGGGAAAAGGAAAGAGGATAATCAACAAGAGATCCAAAATCTCAGCAACTAGAGTAAAAAAGGGAACCCTAGCAAAACCAAGCGCCACCGTAGGTTGCAGTAAGACAAAGAAACATGAAAATATATAAATTCCAACAACCTACCAGAATTAACATAGGGAAGAGCCCCTACCCTAATCTGGATAAAGTCCAAAGGACCAGGATCGATCCAAAGCCGACCCGAACATGGAGCAGAACCCCTAACTCACACAGAGTGCAGCCTGCACGCATTAAAGAGAGATCGCAGAATAAATAGATATTCCTCAGAACTGTCAACTATCAGCAGCAAAAGCACTGATCGTTTTCCAGGTGGAGCTCCCAGGTCCCTCTCTGCCCCACAAACTAGTAGACACAAGTCACAAGCATTAGCCTATCAAGATAGAAACTGCACTAGGAGACTCCCACAGAGGGAACCCTCCCAAAGTGCAAGAACCCATTCCCCTACAAAAAATAGGTAAGCGGGAACATGACAAGTAAAAACTCCTCAAATCTCCACCTCTGTAGAGATCACAAGATCTGGTGAAGAACACGGTCAAAGCTCAACCAGGATTCGGTAGCCTGCAAATTATGACTTAGGCAAGGCTATTTGTAATCCAACAGCGAAAGGGGACTCGCAGTGTGAACACATAGCCACAGCAAGACTTGAACTCTGGACCTTCAGCCTTTAAGGCAGTAAAGGTTACCACTAAGTTATAGTAGGACACCATTCATAGGACTCAGGTCGAAAATATAAAACCAGCCCTAAAAGCTGGATTCAACCCAAAACCCCACCAATAGGTTACATGAGCTAAATCGTCGAGAAAATGGCCCAGCACCAAAGCGCCTGGCCTGTCCGAAGACAAGGAAATAAATAAATCCCTGTACCACCCAGAACTCAAAAGATGACTCAATGGTAGGAACCCTGTTCCTATGTAATAAACTTGGCATGCTAATTTGTTCCAAAACTGTGTTAACACACAGCAATTAAATGCAACCATACAGAAATCACTGCTAGTCTGGGGTCCAGAACCCAGACCCAGATTCCTTCCCTTCCGGAAGGTAAGCTCCCAAATGAAGGGAGACCACCCACTGACACAACAGTGTGAACACAAAACCACCAGGTCGAGGGACCCCCCCCCTTCACAAGAAGTAGGCGGACACATATGGTATATCCTGCTCCCCCTAAAGGGAAGGAAATGAAAAAACACATTCTCAGTCACCCGCAGGTACAGAGCACATGTCATTGAACAGATGGCAAAAACAGAACCGACCCAAAGGGCACCCTTCGTCTGTAACCGCCGGTCCAGAAGCCGAACAGACAGCCAGTGAACCCACCTATAAAGTGAAACGGCTGTAAAAAGAGATTAAACTCCCGCTTGCTAGGAAGCTAACAAGCCAACAAGCCCTTCTCCAATCACCGCCTGAAGGAGCATGCGGATGACTCAAAACCTGAAAAGCTGAATCCTCAGGATCCAACTAGGAGATCCGACCAGAAATCCTAGACCAAGACCAAACAACCTGGCACCCGGAAATTGGAACTAGCCACAGACTAGGAACCCTTGAGGAACCATAGGACTACCTCATGCAGAGAATCCTAGAAGATGCAACACAGCCCATCCAAAGGCCCCAGGGCACTGGACATTCACAAAGCATCCCAGAGACAGAAAATATACTTTTCTCTCGTTCAAGAGACAATAACCTCCAGATCAACAGCCAAGAAGCTGCCAATAAAAAGCACCTCTGCAACAGAGACTGCAAAATCAGAAACAATCCATCTAGGTCCACCTCCGGGTAACCCTTAGGACCAAGGGACAATAGGAATTTGAACATCAATGTTCCAAAGAACCATATATCAACGGATATGAAGAAAAGATATCAATGCATTCTCTCTATAGTCCCCAAAACATGAGAGCAGACGAGAAGCAGTATGAGGAAAGGGGCAGCCACCAGAGCCCAATCTTTCAAACCCAAAGACCAACCAACTATCCCCAGGCAAGGGGAAAAACAGGAAGTCAAAGACCTTCAGAGTGCTTCTTAGCAGGATCGTTCCAGACCCTACAAATGGAGACAGGACCAAGAGGGCTGACAAACCCCTGGATGCCCCACCCGAAAGAAACGAGAACCAGCCTGACGTCAAACGCAAAGGCTTCCTCTCTGAGCCCCATCAAGGGCAAGTCTTGAAGGGAAAAATTAAACTCCCATGGAGTTCTTTTAAGGTACCTTCAGGTTATAACCTGATTGCTAAACCACTAAGCTATTTGCTCAGTGTTGGCAATCCCTAATAAACCTAATACACCTCTCGTCTGAGAGAAAACTCACCACCCACTAGGGTAACCTAGATATTGCAGCACCACGTGGATGGTATAGACCCTTAAGGAACAGAAAACCAGCGCCCAGCCTGCTATAGAGGGCATTCTGTAACTGAACCTAGAAGGGATCGATAAAAACATAATTTATGCTTACCTGATAAATTCCTTTCTTCTGTTGTGTGATCAGTCCACGGGTCATCATTACTTCTGGGATATTATCTGCTCCCCTACAGGAAGTGCAAGAGGATTCACCCAGCAGAGTTGCTATATAGCTCCTCCCCTCTACGTCACCTCCAGTCATTCGACCAAAGACCAACGAGAAAGGAGAAGCCAAGGGTGTAGTGGTGACTGAATTATAATTTAAAAAATATGTACCTGCCTTAAAAAACAGGGCGGGCCGTGGACTGATCACACAACAGAAGAAAGGAATTTATCAGGTAAGCATAAATTATGTTTTCTTCTGTTATGTGTGATCAGTCCACGGGTCATCATTACTTCTGGGATACCAATACCAAAGCAAAAGTACACGGATGACGGGAGGGATAGGCAGGCTCATTATACAGAAGGAACCACTGCCTGAAGAACCTTTCTCCCAAAAATAGCCTCCGAAGAAGCAAAAGTGTCAAATTTGTAAAATTTGGAAAAAGTATGAAGCGAAGACCAAGTTGCAGCCTTGCAAATCTGTTCAACAGAGGCCTCATTCTTAAAGGCCCAAGTGGAAGCCACAGCTCTAGTGGAGTGAGCTGTAATTCTTTCAGGAGGCTGCTGTCCAGCAGTCTCATAGGCTAAACGTATTATGCTACGAAGCCAAAAAGAGAGAGAGGTAGCAGAAGCTTTTTGACCTCTCCTCTGTCCAGAATAAACGACAAACAGGGAAGAAGTTTGGCGAAAATCTTTAGTTGCCTGCAAGTAGAACTTGAGGGCACGAACTACATCCAGATTGTGTAGAAGACGTTCCTTCTTTGAAGAAGGATTTGGACACAAGGAGGGAACAACAATCTCTTGATTGATATTCCTGTTAGAGACAACCTTAGGTAAGAACCCAGGTTTAGTACGCAGAACTACCTTGTCTGAGTGAAAGATCAGATAAGGAGAATCACAATGTAGGGCTGATAACTCAGAGACTCTTCGAGCCGAGGAAATAGCCATTAAAAATAGAACTTTCCAAGATAACAATCTTATATCAATGGAATGAAGGGGTTCAAACGGAACACCCTGTAAAACGTTAAGAACTAAGTTTAAACTCCATGGCGGAGCAACAGTTTTAAACACAGGCTTGATCCTAGCTAAAGCCTGACAAAAGGCCTGGATGTCTGAATTTTCTGGCAGACGTCTGTGTAACAAGATGGACAGAGCTGAGATCTGTCCCTTTAATGAGCTAGCCGATAAACCCTTTTCTAAACCTTCTTGTAGAAAAGACAATATCCTAGGAATCCTAACCTTACTCCAGGAGTAATCTTTGGATTCACACCAGTATAGGTATTTACGCCATATTTTATGGTAAATCTTTCTGGTAACAGGCTTCCTAGCCTGTATCAGGGTATCAATAACCGACTCAGAAAACCCACGTTTTGATAAAATCAAGCGTTCAATTTCCAAGCAGTCAGCTTCAGAGAAGTTAGACTTTGATGTTTGAATGGACCCTGAATCAGAAGGTCCTGTCTTAGAGGTAGAGACCACGGCGGACAGGATGACATGTCCACTAGATCTGCATACCAAGTCCTGCGCGGCCATGCAGGCGCTATTAGAATCACTGATGCTCTCTCCTGTTTGATTTTGGCAATCAATCGAGGAAGCAGCGGGAAGGGTGGAAACACATAAGCCATCCTGAAGTTCCAAGGTGCTGTCAAAGCATCTATCAGAACCGCTCCCGGATCCCTGGATCTGGATCCGTAGCGAGGAAGTTTGGCGTTCTGGCGAGACGCCATGAGATCTATCTCTGGTTTGCCCCAACGTCGAAGTATTTGGGCAAAGACCTCCGGATGAAGTTCCCACTCCCCCGGATGAAGAGTCTGGCGACTCAAGAAATCCGCCTCCCAGTTCTCCACTCCCGGGATGTGGATTGCTGACAGGTGGCAAGAGTGAGACTCTGCCCAGCGAATTATCTTTGATACTTCTATCATTGCTAGGGAGCTTCTTGTCCCTCCCTGATGGTTGATGTAAGCTACAGTCGTGATGTTGTCCGACTGAAACCTGATGAACCCCCGAGTCTTTAACCGGGGCCAAGCTAGAAGGGCATTGAGAACTGCTCTCAATTCCAGAATGTTTATTGGCAGGAGACTTTCCTCCTGACTCCATTGTCCCTGAGCCTTCAGAGAATTCCAGACAGCGCCCCAACCTAGAAGGCTGGCGTCTGTTGTTACAATTGTCCAGTCCGGCCTGCTGAAAGGCATCCCCCTGGACAGATGTGGCCGAGAAAGCCACCATAGAAGAGAGTTTCTGGTCTCTTGATCCAGATTCAGAGTGGGGGACAAATCTGAGTAATCCCCATTCCACTGACTCAGCATGCACAATTGCAGCGGTCTGAGATGTAGGCGTGCAAAGGGAACTATGTCCATTGCTGCTACCATTAAGCCGATCACCTCCATGCATTGAGCTACTGACGGGAGTTGAATGGAATGAAGGACACGGCATGCATTTAGAAGCTTTGTTAATCTGTCTTCTGTCAGATAAATCTTCATTTCTACGGAATCTATAAGAGTCCCCAAGAATGGAACCCTTGTGAGAGGCAAGAGAGAACTCTTCTTTTCGTTCACTTTCCATCCATGCGACCTTAGAAATGCCAGAACTAACTCTGTATGAGACTTGGCAGTTTGAAAGCTTGAAGCTTGTATCAGAATGTCGTCTAGGTACGGAGCTACCGAAATTCCTCGCGGTCTCAGAACCGCCAGAAGGGCACCCAGAACCTTTGTGAAGATTCTTGGAGCCGTAGCCAATCCGAATGGAAGAGCTACAAACTGGTAATGCCTGTCTAAGAAGGCAAACCTTAGATACCGGTAATGATCTTTGTGAATCGGTATGTGAAGGTAAGCATCCTTTAAATCCACTGTGGTCATGTACTGACCCTTTTGGATCATGGGTAAGATTGTCCGAATAGTTTCCATTTTGAACGATGGAACTCTTAGGAATTTGTTTAGGATCTTTAAATCCAAGATTGGCCTGAAAGTTCCCTCTTTTTTGGGAACCACAAACAGGTTTGAGTAAAACCCTTGTCCTTGTTCCGACCGCGGAACCGGATGGATCACTCCCATTAATAATAGATCTTGTACACAGCGTAGAAACGCGTCTTTCTTTATTTGGTTTGTTGACAACCTTGACAGATGAAATCTCCCTCGTGGGGGAGATAATTTGAAGTCTAGAAGGTATCCCTGAGATATGATCTCTAGCGCCCAGGGATCCTGGACATCTCTTGCCCAAGCCTGGGCGAAGAGAGAGAGTCTGCCCCCCACTAGATCCGGTCCCGGATCGGGGGCCCTCGGTTCATGCTGTCTTAGGGGCAGCAGCAGGTTTTCTGGCCTGCTTGCCCTTATTCCAGGACTGGTTAGGTTTCCAGCCTTGTCTGTAACGAGCAACAGCTCCTTCCTGTTTTGGTGCAGTGGAAGTTGATGCTGCACCTGCTTTGAAATTCCGAAAGGGACGAAAATTAGACTGTCTAGCCTTAGCTTTGGCTTTGTCTTGAGGTAGAGCGTGGCCCTTACCTCCTGTAATGTCAGCGATAATTTCTTTCAAACCGGGCCCAAATAAAGTTTGCCCCTTGAAAGGTATATTAAGTAATTTGGACTTAGAAGTTACATCAGCCGACCAGGATTTTAGCCACAGCGCCCTACGTGCCTGAATGGCGAATCCTGAATTCTTAGCCGTAAGTTTGGTTAAATGTACTACGGCCTCCGAAACGAATGAATTAGCTAGTTTAAGGACTCTAAGCCTGTCCGTAATGTCGTCCAGCGTAGCGGAACTAAGGTTCTCTTCCAGAGACTCAATCCAAAATGCTGCCGCAGCCGTAATCGGCGCGATGCATGCAAGGGGTTGCAATATCAAACCTTGTTGAACAAACATTTTCTTAAGGTAACCCTCTAATTTTTTATCCATAGGATCTGAAAAAGCACAGCTATCCTCCACCGGGATAGTGGTGCGCTTAGCTAAAGTAGAAACTGCTCCCTCCACCTTAGGGACCGTTTGCCATAAGTCCCGTGTGGTGGCGTCTATTGGAAACATCTTTCTAAATATTGGAGGGGGTGAGAACGGCACACCGGGTCTATCCCACTCCTTAGTAACAATTTCAGTTAATCTCTTAGGTATAGGAAAAACGTCAGTACTCGCCGGTACCGCAAAGTATTTATCCAACCTACACATTTTCTCTGGTATTGCAACAGTGTTACAATCGTTAAGAGCCGCTAAGACCTCCCCTAGTAATACACGGAGGTTTTCCAATTTAAATTTAAAATTTGAAATATCTGAATCCAATCTGCTTGGATCAGAACCGTCACCTACAGAATGAAGCTCTCCGTCCTCATGCTCTGCAAGCTGTGACGCAGTATCAGACATGGCCCTAGAATTATCAGCGCACTCTGTTCTCACCCCAGAGTGATCACGCTTGCCTCTTAGTTCTGGTAACTTAGCCAAAACTTCAGTCATAACAGTAGCCATATCTTGTAATGTTATCTGTAATGGCTGCCCAGATGTACTAGGCGCCATAATATCACGCACCTCCCGGGCGGGAGACGCAGGTACTGACACGTGAGGCGAGTTAGACGGCATAACTCTCCCCTCGCTGTTTGGTGAAATTTGTTCAATTTGTACAGATTGGCTTTTATTTAAAGTAGCATCAATACAGTTAGTACATAAATTTCTATTGGGCTCCACCTTGGCATTGGAACAAATGACACAGGTATCTTCCTCTGAATCAGACATGTTTAACACACTAGCAATAAACATGCAACTTGGTTACAATCTTATTTAACAAAAACGTACTGTGCCTCAAAGAAGCACTAAACGATTAAATGACAGTTGAAATAATGAACTGAAAAACAGTTATAGCATCACTCTTTAAAAACAACATAACTTGTTAGCAAAGGTTTGTTCCCATTAGTAAAGCAACACTAATTAAATTTTAAACATAAAAATCACAGAGCAACGTTTTAAAACACAGTCACTATATAAATCTCACAGCTCTGCTGAGAGAATCTACTTCCCTTCAAAGAAGTTTGAAGACCCCTGAGTTCTGTTAGAGATGAACCGGATCATGCAGAAAATATAAGTGTAACTGACTGGAAATTTTTGATGCGTAGCAAAGAGCGCCAAAAACGGCCCCTCCCCCTCACACACAGCAGTGAGAGAGAAACAAAACTGTCATAATCAAAACAAGCAAACTGCCAAGTGGAAAAATAATGCCCAAATATTTATTCACTCAGTACCTCAGAAATGCAAACGATTCTACATTCCAGCAAAAACGTTTAACATGAATTAAATACCTATTAAAAGGTGTAATGTATTTTTACAGAGTAATTCCGGTGAAATACCATCCCCAGAACACTGAAGTGTAGAGTATACATACATGTCATTATAACGGTATAGCAGGATTTTCTCATCAATTCCATTCAGAAAATAAAAACTGCTACATACCTCAATGCAGATTCAACTGCCCGCTGTCCCCTGATCTGAAGCTTTTACCTCCCTCAGATGGCCGAGAAACAGCAATATGATCTTAACTACTCCGGTTAAAATCATAAGAAAAACTCTGGTAGATTCTTCTTCAAACTCTGCCAGAGAAGTAATAACACGCTCCGGTGCTATTGTAAAATAACAAACTTTTGATTGAAGTTATAAAAACTAAGTATAATCACCATAGTCCTCTCACACCTCCTATCTAGTCTTTGGGTGCAAGAGAATGACTGGAGGTGACGTAGAGGGGAGGAGCTATATAGCAACTCTGCTGGGTGAATCCTCTTGCCCTTCCTGTAGGGGAGCAGATAATATCCCAGAAGTAATGATGACTGATCACACATAACAGAAGAAACTTAACGTATCTAATTCCAAAGAAGAAATGTTCCCCAACAGGAGAAAATATAAAAAACATGAGCTTCCAAAAGAAAAAAACAAATACATCCTAACAGGATTAATGAAAAAGAGGGCAGCACTCACAGTTGAACGCCCAAGAAAAATGGTCACACTGACAGGGCCAGCCCATCAGAGATCCCATTCTCCCGAAGCTCAGAAATGGAGAATAAGATACCCAAAAGAAAAAGATAACTCAGAGACAATAAGGAGATTAACGTCATCACCACACGTCTAACCCAGCTTGACGTCCGAAACGGAAGACCGAGGACCCCTCAACCCCTCCGGGCTCGGATCCTCCAGCACTGCCAAAACATGCTGCATCAGGACACGAAGGTGCGCCAGTCTATAACGAAAGGCAAGACTTACCTCCGCCGGAGGAACTGACGACCCCGACCCGAGGATTGGGCCCCTGAAGCCTCAGAGGCAACCGCTTCCCAAGAGGGCTGATCTGACCCAGATGATCCCTCGCCTGACGAGCGCTGGTTCACTGAACACGGACAGAATCTCACTAACGTCTCCCTCTCTGGAAGATGTCAATGAGCCAATGCCAAAGAAATGGCCATGCAGAACCGTGCCATAACCTCTGGAGAAAACAAGCCGCCTTCCGGAGAAGGGGTAACGGCATTAGGGACACCTGCTTGTGTAGCTAAAGAAGGATCTAGGGTACTTGCCACACAGGACATGGGGTCCCCTAAGGGTGGATGGCTCGGCAGACTCTAAGATCCCTGGGTCGGGAGAAAAGAGCACTCTAAAGTGGCATGTGGAACATAACTGATGGGCATGGATTACCCGGGCCATTTCATACTCTTCACAAGAATTAGAAAATATGAATTAGAGACATCCGTCTCCAAAAAATCAGAGTCCTCCATAACTAGGATAAAAATTAAGAATAGGAAAAACAAAATAAAATGGCACCTTACACCACCTACTATGATGCAGATAGCCAACGAAACAGACTCTCTCCGTAGCCACGCGGTCAGGAATACGGAAATGGTGACTAGATACGTGACCACTCCCGGTCACAAGGTACACCGGGCAGGCCAACAAAAAAAACACAATTTATGCTTACCTGATAAATTTATTTTTCTTGTGGTGTATCCAGTCCACGGATCATCCATTACTTGTGGGATATTCTCATTCCCAACAGGAAGTTGCAAGAACACACCCACAGCAGAGCTGTAATATAGCTCCTCCCCTAACTGTCATAGCCAGTCATTCGACCGAAAACAAGCCGAGAAAGGAGGAACCATAGGGTGCAGTGGTTACTGTAGTTTAAATTTAAAAATTACCTGCCTTAAAATGACAGGTCGGGCCGTGGACTGGATACACCACAAGAGAAATAAATTTATCAGGTAAGCATAAATTGTGTTTTCTCTTGTAAGGTGTATCCAGTCCACGGATCATCCATTACTTGTGGGATACCAATACCAAAGCTAAAGTCCATGGATGAAGGGAGGGACAAGGCAGGTACTTAAATGGAAGGAACCACTGCCTGTAAAACCTTTCTCCCAAATATAGCCTCCAAAGAAGCAAAAGTATCAAATTTGTAAAATTTTGAAAAAGTATGAAGCGAAGACCAAGTCGCCACCTTGCAAATCTGTTCAACAGAAGCCTCATTTTTAAAGGCCCAAGTGGAAAGCCACAGCTCTAGTGGAATGAGCTGTAATCCTTTCAGGAGGCTGCTGGCCAGCAGTCTCATAGGCTAAGCGGATTATGCTTCTTAGCCAAAAAGAAAGAGAGGTTGCCGAAGCCTTTTGACCTCTCCTCTGTCCAGAGTAGACAACAAACAAAGCAGATGTTTGACGAAAATCTTTAGTAGCTTGTAAGTAAAACTTTAAAGCACGGACCACGTCCAGATTGTGTAATAGACGTTCCTTTTTCGAAGAAGGATTAGGACACAAGGATGGAACAACAATCTCTTGATTGATATTCTTGTTAGATACCACCTTGGGTAAGAACCCAGGTTTGGTACGCAGGACTACCTTATCCGTATGAAAAATCAGATAAGGAGAATCACATTATAAGGCAGATAGCTCAGAGACTCTACGAGCCGAGGAAATAGCTACCAAAAACAGAACTTTCCAAGATAAAAGTTTGATATCTATGGAATGAAGAGGTTCAAACGTAACTCCTTGAAGAACCTTAAGAACCAAATTTAAGCTCCATGGTGGAGCAACAGGTTTAAACACAGGCTTGATTCTAACTAAAGCCTGACAAAATGCCTGAACGTCTGGAACATCTGCCAGACGCTTGTGCAAAAGAATAGACAGAGCAGAAATCTGTCCCTTTAAGGAACTAGCTGACAATCCTTTTTCCAAACCTTCTTGGAGAAAAGATAATATCCTGGGAATCCTGACCTTACTCCATGAGTAACCCTTGGATTCACACCAATAAAGATATTTACGCCATATCTTATGTTAAATTTTCCTGGTGACAGGCTTTCGTGCCTGTATTAAGGTATCAATAACTGACTCGGAGAAGCCACGCTTTGATAAAATCAAGCGTTCAATCTCCAGGCAGTCAGCCTCAAAGAAATTAGATTTGGATGGTTGAAAGGACCCTGAAGTAGAAGGTCCTGTCTCAGAGGCAGAGACCATGGTGGAAAGGATGACATGTCCACTAGATCTGCATACCAGGTCCTGCGTGGCCACGCAGGTGCTATCAGAATCACTGATGCTCTCTCCTGCTTGATCTTGGCAATCAGTCGAGGGAGCAGAGGAAACGGTGGAAACACATAAGCCAGGTTGAAAGACCAGGGCGCTGCTAGAGCATCTATCAGTGTCGCCTTGGGATCCCTGGACCTGGATCCATAACACGGAAGCTTGGCGTTCTGGCGAGATGCAATGAGATCCAGTTCTGGTTTGCCCCAACGATGAATCAGTTGTGCAAAAACCTCTGGATGGAGTTCCCACTCTCCTGGATGAAAAGTCTGACGACTTAGAAAATCCGCCTCCCAGTTCTCTACACCTGGGATATGGATAGCTGATAGGTAGCAAGGGTGAATCTCTGCCCAGCGAATTATTTTTTAAACTTCTAACATCGCTAGGGAACTTCTTGTTCCCCCTTGATGGTTGATGTAAGCTACAGTCGTGATGTTGTCCGACTGAAATCTGATGTACCTCAGAGTTGCTAACTGAGGCCAAGCCTGAAGAGCATTGAATATCGCTCTTAGTTCCAGAATATTTATTGGAAGGAGAGACTCCTCCTGAGTCCACGATCCCTGAGCCTTCAGGGAATTCCAGACTGCACCCCAACCTAGAAGGCTGGCATCTGTTGTTACAATTGTCCAATCTGGCCTGCGAAAGGTCATACCTTTGGACAGATGGACCCGAGATAGCTACCAGAGAAGAGAATCCCTGGTCTCTTGATCCAGATTCAGTTGAGGAGACAAATCTGTGTAATCCCCGTTCCACTGACTGAGCATGCATAGTTGCAGCGGTCTGAGATGTAAGCGTGCAAACGGCACTATGTCCATTGCCGCTACCATTAAGCCGATTACTTCCATACACTGAGCCACAGAAGGGCGCGGAATGGAATGAAGAACCCGGCAGGAATTTAGAAGCTTTGATAACCTGGACTCCGTCAGGTAAATTTTCATTTCTACAGAATCTATCAGAGTCCCTAGAAAGGAAACTCTTGTGAGTGGGGATAGAGAACTCTTTTCTTCGTTCACTTTCCACCCATGCGACCTCAGAAATGCCAGTACTACGTCCGTATGAGACTTGACAATTTGGAAGTTTGACGCCTATATCAGGATGTCGTCTAAATAAGGGGCTACTGCTATGCCCCGCGGCCTTAGGACCACCAGAAGCGACCCTAGAACCTTTGTAAAGATTCTTGGGGCTGTAGCTAATCCAAAGGGAAGAGATACAAACTGGTAATGCCTGTCTAGAAAGGCAAACCTGAGAAACCGATGATGATCTTTGTGTATCGGAATGTGAAGATAAGCATCCTTTAGATCCACTGTAGTCATATATTGACCCTCCTGGATCATTGGTAGGATGGTACGAATAGTTTCCATCTTGAATGATGGAACTTTGAGGAATTTGTTTAAGATCTTTAGATCCAAAATTGGTCTGAAGGTTCCCTCTTTTTTGGGAACCACAAACAGATTTGAGTAAAAACCCTGTCCCTGTTCCTCCTTTGGAACTGGATGGATCACTCCCATAACTAGCAGGTCTCGTACACAGTGTAAGAATGCCTCTCTCTTTATCTGGTTTGCAGATAATTGTGAAAGGTGAAATCTCCCTTTTGGGGGGGAAGCTTTGAAGTCCAGAAGATATCCCTGGGATATAATTTCCAACGCCCAGGGATCCTGAACATCTCTTGCCCACGCCTGGGTGAAGAGTGAAAGTCTGCCCCCTACTAGATCCGTTAACGGATAGGGGGCCGTTCCTTCATGCTGTCTTAGAGGCAGCAGCAGGCTTTTTGGCCTGCTTACTTTTTTCCAGGTCTGGATTGGTCTCCAGACCGTCTTGGATTGAGCAAAAGTTCCCTCTTGTTTAGCATTAGAGGAAGTTGATGCCGCACCTGCCTTGAAGTTTCGAAAGGCACGAAAATTAGACTGTTTGGCCCTAGATTTGGACCTGTCCTGAGGAAGGGCATGACCTTTTCCTCCAGTGATATCAGCAATAATCTCCTTCAAACCAGGCCCGAATAGGGTCTGCCCCTTGAAGGGAATGTTAAGTAGCTTAGATTTTGAAGTCACGTCAGCTGACCATGATCTAAGCCATAGCGCTCTGCGCGCCTGTATAGCAAAACCAGAATTCTTAGCCGTTAGTTTAGTCAAATGAACAATGGCATCAGAATAAAAGAATTGGCTAGCTTAAGTGCTCTAAGTTTGCCAAGTATGTCATCCAATGGAGTCTCTACCTGTAAAGCCTCTTCCAGAGACTCAAACCAGTACGCCGCAGCAGCAGTGACAGGGGCAATGCATGCAAGGGGCTGTAGGATAAAACCTTGTTGAATAAATATTTTCTTAAGGTAACCTCTAATTTTTTATCCATTGGATCTAAAAAAAAAAAAGCACAACTGTCCTTGACAGGGATAGTAGTACGCTTTACTAGAGTAGAAACTGTTCCCTCCACCTTAGGGACTGTCTGCCATAAGTCCCGTGTGGTGGCATCTATTGGAAACATTTTCTAAAAATAGGAGGGGAAGAGAACGGCACACCTGGTCTATCCCATTCCTTATTAATAATTTCTGTAAACCTTTTAGGTATTTGGAAAAACATCAGTACACACCGGCACTGCAAAGTATTGTCCAGTCTACACAATTTCTCTGGCACTGCAATGGTATCACAGTCATTCAGAGCAGCTAAAACCTCCCTAAGCAACACGCGGAGGTGTTCAAGCTTAAATTTAAATGTAGAAATATTAGAATCAGGTATCTTTCCTGAGTCATTAACATCACCCACTGACTGAAGCTCTCTTTCCTCAGCTTCTGCATATTGTGAGGCAGTATCAGACATGGTTCTTAAAGCGTTAGTATGCTCTGCATTTTGTCTCACCCCAGAGCTATCTCGCTTACCTTTAAGTTCAGGTAGTCTGGCTAATACCGCTGACAGTGTATTATCCATGACTGCCGCCATGTCTTGTAAAGTAAACGCTATGGGCGCCCTAGATGTACTTGGCGCCATTTGAGCGCGAGTCCCTTAAGCGGGAGTCAAAGGGTCTGACACGTGGGGAAAGTTAGTCTGCATAACTTCCCCCTCGTCAGATTCCTCTGGTGATAAAAAATTTTAAAGACAGAAAATGATCTTTATTGCATAAAATGAAATCAGTACATTTGGTACACATTCTAAGAGGGGGTTCCACCATGGCTTTTAAACATAATAAACAAGGAGTTTCTTCTATGTCAGACATGTTTATACAGACTAGCAATGAGACTAGCAAGCTTGGAAAACACTTTAAATCAAGTTAACAAGCAAATATAAAAAACGGTACTGTGCCTTTAAGAGAAACAAATTTTGTCAGAATTTGAAAAACAGTGAAAAAATGCAGTAAATAAAACGAAATGTTGACAGTGTGTATAATAGGCTAACAGAGCATTGCACCCACTTGCAAATGGATGATTAACCCCTTAGTTCAAAAAACGGATCAAAAAAACGAAATAGACGTTTTTTAACAGTCACAACCAACTGCCACAGCAAGCTGTGGCCCTACCTTCCCCAATAAACGACTTTGGAAAGCCTTTGGGCCCTTTAGAAATGTCCTATAGCATTCAGAGGGCCTTTGAGGGAAGCTGGATGTCACAGTTTGTAATTTTAACTGCACCAACTGTAACTTTTATACTACAACAGTGGAAAGCCTCAGGAAACTGTTTCTAGTTTAAATTTAAGCCAGCCATGTGGAAAAAACTAGGCCCCAATAAAGTTTTATCACCAAAGCATATATACAAACGATTAAACATGCCAGCAAACGTTTTATATTGCAATATCATAAGGGTATTACCCCTGGGAGTAAGCATGATACCAGTCGTTATTAAATCACTGTATTCAGGCTTAACTTACATTAATCTGGTATCAGCAGCATTTTCTAGTGTTTTCCATCTCTAGAAAAAATTATAACTGCACATACCTGATAGCAGAATAAACTGCACGCCATTCTCTCGCTGAAGTTTTACCTCATCTGTGTAATCCCCTCAGACATATGTGAGAACAGCAATGGATCTTAGTTACAACCTGCTAAGATCATAGAAACCTCAGGCAGATTCTTCTTCTATTTACTGCCTGAGATAAAATAGCACAACTCCGGTACTATTTAAAAATAACAAACTTTTGATTGAAGAAAATAAACTAGCTATATTTAACCACTCTCTCCTACAACATCCTAGCTTGTTGAGAGTTGCAAGGGAATGACTGGCTATGACAGTTAGGGGAGGAGCTATATTACAGCTCTGCTGTGGGTGTCCTCTTGCAACTTCCTGTTGGGAATGAGAATATCCCACAAGTAATGGACTGGATACACCTTACAAGAGAAAAAAACGTGCCAAAACCACAAGGGATGCACAGCCTGACAAAAAAGGCAGTTATGTTCCGATATAGCCATGAGCCCACATATCACTACACATTAGCAGACAGAATCACATAACAAACATGATTCAAGTCCCCCTGTTCAATAACCCCCTCAGGAGATATTACCCCTCGATTCCATAAGATTTAAAGGAGTCACACTGAGACCCTGACTCTTCTTTTACTTTAAATTTCACACATCTTAAGTAAAATTAAACGATCTTACCAGAATCTACACCGTGGAACAGGAACATTGCCCTTCAAGTGTGACAGATAGTAGCCTCGCTTCTGACATGCACTTGAGTGAACAAAGCAGGCAGTGAAACTCGTCAATGCTGATTGCTAAGGAGCTGTTAATATGAGTCGGGATGGTTTTGCAGAAAGACTCTCCCTGCATCTCTGGACTCTAACTTTCATCCAAGCTCTCACTGAGAGACTGACAGGACTATTTAAAAAACTCCAGTCCCATTCCGAAGAGTACTACCCTCCATAAGAGACTATCTTAAATCTTCCGACACTTCTCTGCCAACCTCCTGTTAAAAAGGCAAAGAATGAATGGGGGATGAGGGAAGTGGGGGAGGTATTTAAGCCTTTGGCTGGGGTGTCTTTGCCTCCTCCTGGTGGCCAGGTTCTGAATTCCCAAAAGTAATGAATGCAGCTGTGGACTCTCCCCGTTTAAGAAGAAAAGAGGCCCCCTGACAAGGGAATGGTAAGTCAGCCACCATGTTAATGATTGTTTTGTCTTGTGATCTAACAGGATACTCTGAGACATATCCTCATTGTCCCTATTTCACTGATGCAACATCTGCAATTGTAGGAACTGAAGATGAAATCTAGCAAATAGGACTGCATCTGAAGCAGCAACCATGATAGTCACTACTTACATGCACTGAGCAATGGAAGGTGAAATATTAAATTTAAGTTGAGCACAGGGCTGTTGCAACTTTAGTCTGCAAGGGAGTGTTAGAGACAGATGTATAGCCACTGAATCAATTATGACTGTGAAGCAGTTTAAGAACCGCTTGAGAGTGAGACACAACCAGATGAAAAGCAGGTGCCTGGACTAAAAGATTATCCACGTAAGGAATTATAGAGATCAAAATCAACAATGTTCCTAGAACCTTGGTTAATACTGCTGCTAGACTAAATGGAAGCGACTCAAGCTGAAATTGCTTGTCTAGGAAAGCAAATCTCAGGAACCTGACATGATCCCTGTGAATAGTAATATGGAAATAAGCATTTTGTAAGGCTTTGATATTAACGTTCAATTGTCTCCATCTTAAAAGTAGGAGGAATGTGTTCAAGGTTTTGAGATCCAAGATAGGCCGAAAAGTACCTTCCTTTTTTGGTTTTATGAAACATTTGTAATAAAACACCAGGTTTATTTCTGAAGCTAGAACTGGACTAATAACTGCCATTCTAGATCTTTCACACAAGCCATAAAGGTATGGGCGCCTTTAAAGGATCTTGAGGAACTCATGACAGGAATAATCTTGCTTTTATCGGGTTTTTATCCAGAGGCAGGAGAGCTCCTTTAACCCTAGTAACTGTGACAATAGTTGCAATAAGGGAATAAGTCCTAGCCCAAACAGGGTTTTAACCTGAAAGGGAAGAGTGAGAAGCCTGAGTTTGGAAACCATATCAGCAGACCAAGACTTAAAGCCATAAAGCATGCCTAGCCAAAAAAGCAAACAATTTCCACAGCTGCATCACAAATACACCTATCTGCAATTATTAGGAGCTTAAAGAGAGCGTGGATCTCACCAAGAGTAGTTTCCCTAGAAATGAGTTCTACAGGGTTGTCACACCAAACCACAGTAGCAGCAGCGACACAAACAACACTGACAGCAGGCCAAAACATAAAACCTGCAAGATAAAAGAACCTTCTATGAAAACTTTAAAGCTCTTAAACCTCTTAAAAGAGGTGCTATCCTTCAAAGGATTAGTAGTAATGGTAAGAGTGGATATAGCTGCATCCACCTTATGAATAGTTCCCATACACTTCAGACTTGGGAAAAGCAGATGTCCATTTGGGGGCTGCCTTAAAAAACACACAATAACATTCCAAAAAGGAGAAATGTAGAAAAGTAGGAAAGAACAAAGCAGAGGTGCATACTAGAACTTCCGCCAAATAGAAAAATATCTTGTGGACTCTCACCGACATGAAAGAAATTAATTTATCAGGTAAGCATAATTTATTTTCCATAAAGTGCTGAGAGTCCACAAGCCATTACTTGTGGGATCTAATACCCAAGCTGTGGAGTGGGTGAGAAAAAGCATTAAGGTAGGCAACTATTTACCATCTGCTAAAAGCATTTAGGGTTTTCCTGCCCAAATCTGCCTCTTAGAGAACAGATATCAAAAAAGTAAAAATGTATAATACCCCCCAAGTTTCTGCTTCACAAAAAAACTTTCAACATAAGCCTAATTCTTAAAGGTTCAAAAGGAGGAAACTGATCTAATAGAAAGGGCTATAATGTTTCTTGGGAGACATTCTCCTGGCTCCAAGTAATTAACATTTCTAACCAGGAAGCTAAAGAAATACAGTAGCCTTCTGTACCCAATGTGGGCTAGAAAAGGAACAAATAAACTAAAGGATTTTCTAAATCCTGAGTAGCATGACAAATAAATATTTTGGTCTTTATAAATTTGAATTAGGACAAAAGAAGGAACTACAATTTCCTGATGGATTATTTCCAAATAAAAACACCTTATCCGGATGGAAATAAGATAAGATAAGAAAAAAACTGAGAAACCAGACTGCCTCCTAGTGGATGAAATTGTAAAGAAAACGATACCTTCTAAGACAGAAGCAGCCATTCACAGGATCAAAAGAGAAGATTATAAAAACTCATAAAATCAAATTCATGTTCTGTGAAAGAGAAAGATTCTGAAAGTAAGGGAGTTTAAGCTTGTCCAAACCTTCTTGTAAAAAGGAATACCAACTGAAGCTATTCTTCTCACACCAAAATAGAAAAGCTTTCCATGTGATGTGTTTTTCCAGAAATAGCTTGGATTAAGGTGTCTATCAACCTATCTGAAAAACCTCCCTGCTTTAAAAACACAATTTATGCTTACTTGATAAATTTATTTCTCTTGTGGTGTATCCAGTCCACGGATCATCCATTACTTGTGGGATATTCTCATTCCCAACAGGAAGTTGCAAGAGGACACCCACAGCAGAGCTGTTATATAGCTCCTCCCCTAACTGCCATATCCAGTCATTCGACCGAAAACACGCAGAGAAAGGAGAAACCATAGGGTGCAGTGGTGACTGTAGTTTAAATGAAAAAATTACCTGCCTTAAAATGACAGGGCGGGCTGTGGACTGGATACACCACAAGAGAAATACATTTATCAAGTAAGCATAAATTGTGTTTTCTCTTGTAAGGTGTATCCAGTCCACGGATTATCCATTACTTGTGGGATACCAATACCAAAGCTAAAGTACACAGATGAAGGGAGGGACAAGGCAGGTACTTAAATGGAAGGTACCACTGCCTGTAAAACCTTTCTCCCAAAAATAGCCTCAGAAGAAGCAAAAGTATCAAATTTGTAGAATTTTTAAAAAGTATGAAGCGAAGACCAAGTCGCCGCCTTGGAGATCTGTTCAACAGAAGCCTCATTTTTAAAGGCCCAAGTGGAAGCCACAGCTCTAGTAGAATGAGCTGTAATCCTTTCAGGAGGCTGCTGGCCAGCAGTCTCATAGGCTAAGCGGATTATGCTTCTTAGCCAAAAAGAAAGAGAGGTTGCCGAAACCTTTTGACCTCTCCTCTGTCCAGAGCAGACAACAAACAAAGCAGATGTTTGACAAAAATCTTTAGTAGCTTGTAAGTAAAACTTTAAAGCATGAACCACGTCCAGATTGTGTAATAGACGTTCCTTCTTTGAAGAAGGATTAGGACACAAGGATGGAACAACAATCTCTTGATTGATATTCTTGTTAGATACCACCTTAGGTAAAAACCCAGGTTTGGTACGCAGGACTACCTTATCCGTATGGAAGATCAGATAAGGAGAATCACATTGTAAAGCAGATAACTCAGAGACTCTACGAGCCGAGGAAATAGCTACCAAAAACAGAACTTTCCAAGATAAAAGTTTGATATCTATGGAATGAAGAGGTTCAAACGGAACTCCTTGAAGAACCTTAAGAACCAAATTTAAGCTCCATGGGGGAGCAACAGGTTTAAACACAGGCTTGATTCTAACCAAAGCCTGACAAAATGCCTGAACGTCTGGAACATCTGTCAGACGCTTGTGCAAAAGAATAGACAGAGCAGAAATCTGTCCTTTTAAGGAACTAGCTGACAATCCTTTTTCCAAACCATCTTGGAGAAAAGATAATATCCTGGGAATCCTAACCCTTGGATTCACACCAATAAAGATATGTACGCCATATTTTATGGTAAATTGGCTTTCGTGCCTGTATTAAGGTATCAATGACTGATTCGGAGAAGCCACGCTTTGATAAAATCAAGCGTTCAATCTCCAGGCAGTCAGTCTCAGAGAAATTAGATTTGGATGGTTGAAAGGACCCTAAAGTAGAAGGTCCTGTCTCAGAGGCAGAGTCCATGGTGGAAAGGATGACATGTCCACTAGATCTGCATACCAGGTCCTGCGTGGCCACGCAGGCGCTACCAAAATCACTGATGCTCTCTCCTGCTTGACCTTGGCAATCAGTCGAGGGAGCAGAGGAAACGGTGGAAACACATAAGCCAGGTTGAAAGACCAGGGCGCTGCTAGAGCATCTATTAGCGTCGCCTTGGGATCCCTGGACCTGGATCCGTAACAAGGAAGCTTGGCGTTCTGGCGAGATGCCATGAGATCCAGTTCTGGTTTGCCCCAACTATGAATCAATTGTGCAAACACCTCCGGATGGAGTTCCCACTCTCCCGGATGAAAAGTCTGATGACTTAAAAAATCCGCCTCCCAGTTCTCTACACCTGGGATATGGATAGCTGATAGGTGGCAAGAGTGAGTCTCTGCCCAGCGAATTATCTTTGAGACTTCTAACATCGCTAGGGAACTTCTTGTTCCCCCTTGATGGTTGATGTAAGCCACAGTCGTGATGTTGTCCGACTGAAATCTGATGTACCTCAGAGTTGCTAACTGAGGCCAAGCCTGAAGAGCATTGAATATTTATTGGAAGGAGTGTCTCCTCCTGAGTCCACGATCCCTGAGCCTTCAGGGAGTTCCAGACTGCACCCCAACCTAGAAGGCTGGCATCTGTTGTTACAATTGTCCAATCTGGCCTGCGAAAGGTCATACCTTTGGACAGATGGACCCCGAGATAGCCACCAGAGAAGAGAATCCCTGGTCTCTTGATCCAGATTTAGTAGAGGGGACAAATCTGTGTAATCCCCGTTCCACTGACTGAGCATGCATAGTTGCAGCGGTCTGAGATGTAGGCTTGCAAACGGCACTATGTCCATTGCCGCTACCATTAAGCCGATTACTTCCATGCACTGAGCCACCGAAGGGCGCGGAATGGAATGAAGAACACAGCAGGAATTTAGAAGCTTTGATAACCTGGACTCCGTCAGGTAAATTTTCATTTCTACAGAAACTATCAGAGTCCCTAGGAAGGAAACTCTTGTGAGTGGGGATAGAGAACTCTTTTCCTCGTTCACTTTCCACCCATGCGATCTCAGAAATGCCAGCACTACGTCCGTATGAGACTTGGCAATTTGGAAGTTTGACGCCTGTATCAGGATGTCGTCTAAATAACGGGCCACTGCTATGCCCCGCGGCCTTAGGACCGCCAGAAGCGACCCTAGAACCTTCGTAAAGATTCTTGGGGCTGTAGCTAATTCAAAGGGAAGAGCTACAAACTGGTAATGCCTGTCTAGAAAGGCAAACCTGAGAAACCGATGATGATCTTTGTTATCGGAATGTGAAGATAAGCATCCTTTAAATCCACTGTAGTCATATATTGACCCTCCTGGATCATAGGTAGGATGGTATGAATAGTTTCCATCTTGAATGAAGGAACTCTGAGGAATTTGTTTAAGATCTTTAGATCCAAAATTGGTCTGAAGGTTCCCTCTTTTTTGGGAACCACAAACAGATTTGAGTAAAAACCCTGTCCCTGTTCCTCCTTTGGAACTGGATGGATCACTCCCATAACTAGGAGGTCTCGTACACAGTGTAAGAATGCCTCTCTCTTTATCTGGTTTGCAGATAATTGTGAAAGGTGAAATCTCCCTTTTAGGGGGGAAGCTTTGAAGTCCAGAAGATATCCCTGGGATATAATTTCCAACACCAAGGGATCCTGGACATCTCTTGCCCACGCCTGGGCGAAGAGCGAAAGTCTGCCCCCTACTAGATCCGTTACCGGATAGGGGGCCGTTCCTTCATGCTGTCTTAGAGGCAGCAGCAGGCTTTTTGGCCTGCTTACCTTTGTCCCAGGTCTGGTTTGGTCTCCAGACCGTCTTGGACTGAGCAAAAGTTCCCTCTTGTTTGCATTAGAGGAAGTTGATGCCGCACTTGCCTTGAAGTTTCGAAAGGCACGAAAATTAGACTGTTTGGCCCTTGATTTGGACCTGTCCTGAGGAAGGGAATGACCTTTTCCTCCAGTGATATCAGCAATAATCTCCTTCAAACCAGGCCCGAATAGGGTCTGCCCCTTGAAGGGAATATTAAGCAGCTTAGATTTTGAAGTCACGTCAGCTGACCATGATTTAAGCCATAGCGACCTGCGCGCCTGTATAGTAAAACCAGAATTCTTAGCCGTTAGTTTAGTCAAATGAACAATGGCATCAGAAAACAAAGGAATTGGCTAGCTTAAGTGCTCTAAGCTTGCCAAGTATGTCATCCAATGGAGTCGCTACCTGTAAAGCCTCTTCCAGAGACTCAAACCAGAACGCCGCAGCAGCAGTGACAGGAGCAATGCATGCAAGGGGCTGTAGGATAAAACATTTTCTTAAGGTAACCTTCTAATTTTTTATCCATTGGATCTAAAAAAGCACAACTGTCCTCGACAGGGATAGTAGTACGCTTTGCTAAAGTAGAAACTGCTCCCTCCACCTTAGGAACTGTCTGTCATAAGTCCCCTGTGGTGGCGTCTATTGGAAACATTTTTCTAAAAATAGGAGGGGAAGAGAACGTCACACCTGGTCTATCCCATTCCTTATTAATAATTTCTGTAAACCTTTTAGGCATTGGAAAAACATCAGTACACACCAGCACTGCATAGTATTTATCCAGCCTACACAATTTATCTGGCACTGCAATTGTATCACAGTCATTCAGAGCAGCTAAAACCTCCCTGAGAAACATGTGGAGGTGTTCAAGCTTAAATTTAAATGTAGAAATATCAGAATCAGGTTGCATCATCTTTCCTGAGTCAGAAACATCACCCACAGACTGAAGCTCTCCTTCCTCAGCTTCTGCATATTGTGAGGCAGTATCAGACATGGTTCTTAAAGCATCAGTATGCTCTGCATTTCGTCTAACCCCAGAGCTATCTCGCTTACCTCTAAATTCAGGTAGTCTGGCTAATACCGCTGACAGTGTATTATCCATGACTGCCGCCATGTCTTGTAAAGTAATCGCTATGGGTGCCCTAGATGTACTTGGCACCATTTGAGCGTGAGTCCCTTGAGCGGGAGTCAAAGGATCTGACACGTGGGGAGAGTTAGTCGGCATAACTTCCCCCTCGTCAGATTCCTCTGGTGATAAAAAATTTTTAAAGACAGAATATGATCTTTATTGCTTAAAGTGAAATCAGTACATTTGGTACACATTCTAAGAGGGGGTTCCACCATGGCTTTTAAACATAATGAACAAGGAGTTTCCTCTATGTCAGACATGTTTGTACAGACTAGCAATGAGACTAGCAAGCTTGGAAAACACTTTAAATCAAGTTAACAAGCAAATATTAAAAACGGTACTGTGCCTTTAAGAGAAACAAATTTTGTCAAAATTTGAAAAACAGTGAAAAAAGGCAGTAAATCAAACGAAATTTTTACAGTGTATGTAATAAGTTAACAGAGCATTGCACCCACTTGCAAATGGATGATTAACCCCTTAGTTCAAAAAACGGATCAAAAAAACGATATAGACGTTTTTTAACAGACACAACAAACTGCCACAGCCTGCTGTGGTCCTACCTTCCCCAATAAACGACTTTGGAAAGCCTTTGAGCCCTTTAGAGATGTCCTATAGCATACAGGGGACTCCTGATGGAAGCTGGATGTCACAGTTTGTAATTTTAACTGCACCAACTGTAACTTTTATACTACAACAGTGGAAAGCCTCAGGAAACTGTTTCTAGGCAAAATTTAAGCCAGCCACGTGGAAAAAACTAGGCCCCAATAAAGTTTTATCACCAAAGCATATATAAAAACGATTAAACATGCCAGCAAACGTTTTATATTGCAATTTTATAAGGGTATTACACCTGAGAGTAAGCATGATACCAGTCGCTATTAAATCACTGTATTCAGGCTTAACTTACATTAATCCGGTATCATCAGCATTTTCTAGCATTTTCCATTTCTAGAAAAAATTGTAACTGCACATACCTCATAGCAGAGTAACCTGCATGCCATTCTCCCGCTGAAGTTACCTCGCTCCTCAGACATATGTGAGAACAGCAATAGATCTTAGTTACAACCTGCTAAGATCATAGAAAACTCAGGCAGATTCTTCTTCTATTTACTGCCTGGGATAAAATAGTACAACTCCGGTACCATTTAAAATAACAAACTTTTGATTGAAGATGAAAAACTAACTATATTTTACCACTCTCTCTTACTACCTCCATGCGTGTTGAGAGTTGCAAGAGAATGACTGGATATGGCAGTTAGGGGATGAGCTATATAACAGCTCTGATGTGGGTGTCCTCTTGCAACTTCCTGTTGGGAATGAGAATATCCCACAAGTAATGGATGATCCGTGGACTGGATACACCTTACAAGAGAAATAAGGTGTTTAATCTCCAAGCCCTCAAGTTCAGAGACTCAAGATCTTAATGACCTTGAGACAAAAAGGTTGCGCCTTAAAGGAAGAGGCCATGGATGGCAACTGGACATCAGAATCCGCTCTGCATACCAAGTTCTGTGAGGCCAAGCTACGGCAATCAAGATTACAGACATATTCTCTTGTTTGATCTAAGATATCACTCTGGGCAGAAGAACTGTTGGAGGAAAAAAGAAAGACCGTTGAAATGACCATGGAGCTGCTAGAAAATCTACTGACTCTGCTTGAGAAACTCTGGACCTTGCAAATTATCTGTGAAGTGTGTTGTTCATTCGAGAAGCCACTAAGTCTAGCTCTGTGTCAGAAGATCTGTGAATGTTATTAAATAATATATATATATACATATTATTATTTAATATATATAGATGGTTGTATACGCCAAATAATTCATTTTATTTGTAAAACTCCAAAAGGTCACTGTGTGGACAAAACCCCCTTCTCTCACTCATCAAAGAAACTACTTGCATAGTTATCTCAGAAAAGAACAAAGGCTTAGACTGTTGTATAGAAAAACAGATTGCTTCATCTACATGGCTATTTATTCCAGGTCTTAGACCACCAACCTCTGTTGTAGACAAAGTTCTGCACTATTTCCTGATAAGCTAATATATTATGAGCTAACAGGCAGTTACTTCAAAGCCAAATTAGCATTTTGAAACCCCTCAGATGTGTATACCAAGATGAGTGATAAACTAATCAGACATGGCTTGAGTACATGCAAAGATATGGTGCCCCTATTGTGTTTGAATCCACAAATTCTAGACAATGGACGTTTGGCCAGGCAAAAACACATGTTTACAGGTAGCTATTTGAATTCAATTTTTTTTTATATACAGCTGGTATAATTTTGTTTCTTGTAGAACAATGTGTAAAATGCTGGGTTTCATATGAATATTGTAGATTGTGGACCTAAGAAGCAGAAACAAATAACATTCATATTAGATAAATATTTGCTGAGATTGATAAATATTGCAAATAGATATATGAATGTTTAACATTTCTAACAATTATTTTTTTTTCATTTCAGGTACCTAGTAAGTACACAGATAATTGGTATTTAAAATAATATCCTATGTGTTGTATACACTTAAAAAGAAACATACAGATATGAATTATTAATCTGTATGGGATAATAATCCAATGTAGAAATAATTGTGTGAAAACCACATATATTTGCTCATCTCAAAGCATGTATGTGATGTTGAGCGGATGGCTGAAGAAGGAAATTGAATCCAGGATGAAGATATTATAATCCTTCAATTGTTTCATAGAAAATATGGTTTAAATGCATTTTATACATTATAAGTGAAATACATTCACATGTGGTTTTAAAATGATAAGGAAAAATGATACTGTGTGACCCATATGTATTTGAACATGTAACTTATTAATATAAAGAAATTTTGGCATTTTAAATGAACATTTTTAAAGAAATGTTTTTACTGTATAGAAACTATTAAAATGAAACTGTTTGTCTCTGTCTGCTGCCCCCGATGGCCAAAATTCAGTATTAAAGCCAAAAGATTTGACTGTTAAAGATGCGTTTCCATAGTAACCATGCATTGCCAGGAAGTTAATAAAAGGAGGCGTCTCCTAAGTTGAACTATGGGATTTTAGATCCGAAGGGCCAAACAAATTCACCAATGATGGTACCGAACAAAAAGGGGTGGGGTTATATCACATGATAAAACCCCAAGCATAGGAGAGTAAAGGGTGGCTGCTGTCTGTCTGCTAACTGGTAACTGAAATTGGCTGCGTTTGAAATACAGTTACTAAAAGGCATAATAGCTACCCTTACTTTTCCACATGCAAAATACTCCTTTTGTATTCTGAGGTGAAATTGGACCTGTTGAGAAATATTGGAAGCTGAATATCGATTTGGTTATATCTGGTAAAGTATAAGAGGTTGCTAAATATAGGTAATATTCAAATCAAAGGTATTTAGTAATTATAATCAAATAGCAGGTCTAAAAGAACAAATTTTATTTTAACCTTGTGTTTCATAGTCATATACAGTGTTAAGCTTGTCTGTTGTATGCTAAGTAATTTATCTTTGCAAATATATAAATATATTTTAGAATTTGACTTAACTGTAGGTAACTAAGAATTTAATTCAGCTTAGATAAATTGGCATAGGAGTTTGGTTGTTGGCACAAATAATATATACAATTTCTGATGTTTTATTTTATTGTCTTGGTATATGCATTTTATTGGGGTTTTATTTTAAAGAATAATTGTTAAATATATTGTATTATAACCCGGCCATATACTGAGATATTATTTGGAGGCACTTTGCTTTAGATATTATTATTATTTATCATAATGATATGATATATTTGTAGTAAATAGAAATTATTATTGAAAAAATAAATATTAAAGGAATTTTATTTTGAAAAATTGAAATATTGATTTTCATATTTCAAGATAAATATTAATATTTTTGAAAATATAATTTTCTTCTCTCTTTTTATTGGTAAAAATTATATTAACGTTTTAATTTAACTAAATACTAAGCGAATATAATAATGTCTATAACCAGAGGTGAATCTTTGGAATCTGTACATAGTGTTGAAATTTGTTCCCCGAAAATACCCCTCACTAAAGGCAATATTCTTAAGATGGACATTATAGCCCACATTAAAAAGAGGTTTAATATTGCGGGTGAATTAAATGATTATATGGATATGCTTGAAATTAAGGCTAAAAAAATTTGCTATTGATGATGAAAGGTGGAATGAAAAAGGTGAATTATTTCAAGAATTATTAAAAATTAATCGATGCAAAAATCTCCAAAAGCAAGACGAACTAATACTAAAATCTTGGCCTCTTGTAATATGCATTATTGATGAAATGTCGCTATATCTCACAGAGAAAGATCTGCAAATACAGGGGCTAGAAAATAGTATTCGCTCCTCAGCCAGATGCGAAGAGAATTTAAAAATAGCCGAAAATAAAATTGATGAGTTTGCCCAAGACATAGCCACCTTAAATAAGCATAACTTAGATTTACTAGCAAAGATACAAGAGTTAAATAAACAGCTCGCACAAAGCCAGAGAGAATTAAGGGGTTTAAAAAGGTTGTATCGTCAAAATGAAAACCCCTCTATTAGCAGCGAGAATAATGAAGATAATTCTAACTCTCTTAGAGAATGCATCAGGAAAGAAATGCAGAAATTTAGGGAAGAATGTAGACAAAAGACCCCTATTGGGTCAGAAGTAGATTTCCCAAATAGACAGTCACCTCATGATATAAATTCAGGGAGCTGCTATAACTCAGCTGATGAGGGGGTGGGAAGCTCTAGTAGTGAGTCAGAGGGCGGAGCCAACTACCTAAAAAACCCACGTAGTACTAATGTATGTAGGGGGTCTCCTCATAATAAAAGGGCAAATAAGAGATGCTCCAACCCCAAAAATAAAACTCCTAGGAAATCCCGAGATACATCTAATAAGGTATATGACACCCCTAAAATCATTACCTTCTTAAAGGATGCAGTACCTAAGTTCTCCAACAAGGGAACCAACTCTATAATTGACCACTTAGAGACCTTTGAAAACGCTTTATCTATAATGAATGTTACAAGTGAGCAGTCAAAAATTGAATTTCTGCCCTGGGTATTTGAAGGTAAATATCACAAATTCTTTGCTTCACTAAAGGATATGAATATTCATTCCTGGAATGAGACAAACGACAGTGCAGAAAAGAATTCGGGCAACATCGCACTAAAACTGCAGCGCAAACAGCTGTTTATGGTTTAAAATGTAGTGCAAATCAAAGCCCTATAGAATTCCTTTCTGTACTGAAAAATGCGTACAGTATAGCTGAAGATAATCCCATATTTGAATGCTCAGAATTTGTGAATTTATTTTTTGCACTGCCCGCACCCATCAAAATTAATTTAGCTAGAGATTTTGATGAGAACTGCTAATTGGAATGGCTGATCAAAGAGAGCACAAAGTTATACTCTATTCAGCAGTCTGGTGAACAGGGGGTTAAAAGGGAATCAAAACCCAGTCCCAAAATTGTGGCAGAAACTAGTCTAAAAAGAAAACCTATGTGGAGGTGGCCCGAGGAAACAGGCCATCCCCACAAAGTTTTAACTCTGCCCCTCCCCCAACATGGGCTGAGGCGCAGAGAGACTATACCCAAAATGGGGGGCATACCCAGGTAAATAATTACTCCCAAAGAGAAGAATACCCACAAGATAATAGGTATCCCCGCAAAGGTAGATACAATAAGTGGCGAAAATACTCTAAGGGTAACCAGACACCCTAAGTAAATAGTGCTCCCCAAAATACTAACGCTGAACAAGTTGACCCCCAGGGGAAACCACGCCAGGATAGAAACAGTGGCCCTGATTCTGAGGGGACCCAATGGTCCAGGAATCACTACTATGGGGCATCAAGAGATAGGCCCAGGGGTAGAGGTAACTTGTACGATCAAGTAGATCAGCTTAGTACCCAATTCGGTTGAGCGAACAATTTGCTAATCTGAGTCAAGCGTTTACGGCTCAGCAACCTAACAATCCTTTTTTAGGGGTACAGCCAGTGGCCAGCGGTGGGCCACAGGCACAGTCATAAATACTGCAGTATCACCTGAAAGGGAGGGGAGAGATATACAAAATAAAATGATAAATGTCAAAAATGGTACTAATCATGTTCTCTCCCCACAGACCGGAAACGGACGATTTAGCTGTGATGACGAGCAACCTCAGCCGGGAAAATTTAACCAATCTCTTCCTTTGCAGCATTCTCTTAACTTTATTTCCACAGATGCAGTACACAAGAACCCAGTCGACCCTGTTATAGAGGGGACTGGCAGGAATGAAGTTTTTTCTGCATCGGGTAACGCGGCGGATTCAGGTAACACGTGGCGAAGCCCGCAAGTGTATGATCATGCATTTTATGTGTGAAATGGTAGAAACTGCAGGGAGATATTATGTATTAGATGAGCTGCAGGATTCAGTCTCCAACCCTATCATGGTATTAATTGATACTGGGTCTCAGGCAACTATTTTATCCCACAAGTACTACACACAGCTAAATGAGCTAACACCCCACAAACCTAAAATAAAATAATTTGATGGTTCTCTAAAAGGAGTTGGGGGTGACTCTCTAAAAGTCTACTGTACGGCATGGTTAAAATTTAAACTGGTGAACAGGGTCATAAGACACCCTGTCATTATAGTGGCTCTGCCAACTGATCGTTTAATTATTAGTAGTGATCTCCTGAAGCGATTAAGCACCCTAATTGATTGCATAAATAATGTAATTTGGTCACAAGTAAAACGGCCAATTAATTATGAGCGATCCGGCATATCTCACACACGACATAACTGTCACGTGGTGGAAGAAAAGACAGATGCTGTGGAGATTCATTTCATGAATAACTCTATACCTGAAGTCACTATCCTAAAAATAGATGATCAGACTCCTTTAAGTGGCTCTGATGGTAATACTTTTAAAATTTTGCCTGGAAAGATAGCGAATATCTCCTTAGACGGCGATGTATTAACCATATTTCTCCACAAGGGGGATCATAAAATCCCTAAGGGGGGAGGCCATGCTCAATACGTTGCAGGAATTGAGAGAGTTAAAGAGGATCTATTTATCCCTATAAAAGTGCATGACTTTGAGAAAACCAAGTATGCTAAATTGAACTTAAAACAGGAAGCTAGCTATATAAGCGAAGGCTTATTAGCGCAGATAGCTGAACCTAAAATGATTAAATATCTTTCTCCCCAAGACCACTGTGTCCACGGCCTGGATGACAGGTTTGAAAGCTATAACATCACAGCTAAGTGCTTATTATCTATATCTATAGGTAATAAATCAGCAAAGCACCTGTTTTTAGTTTTAAACACTCCCCATAATTAAATATACGTTGGCAATTATCTCTTACATAGATATGCCATACAAATAGATTTGATTAACTCTTGCCTCTGGAGCAGGTTAAAGGGGGACCCTGAAGTATTTCAGGATGAAAACGCAGCCCTGAAATCAAACCAGCAAATGTCATATGCTGTGAATATGCAGGTGTCTAACGATGTTATAAGTCCTGCCGGGGCTGATAGATTCCTCTTACCCTTACAGGTAAAAAGAGATCAGAAATTAAAAACTTCTGAAACACTAATTTGCCTCTCCCATAGAATACAAAATCTGGGTATAACCATGGCCCATACTCCTTTGATAAATATTGGAACTATTCCAATACATGTTATTGTGCATAGCATGACCCCACAGGATATAACCTTATCCAAGGGAACTACCATAGGATATGCGCTGGAATCAAGTTATTACACTTTTGGTTTCCAGAATAATGTAATTGGGCTAATACCTGAAGGATACTTAACTGAAGAACAATTAATAGAACAATCCTTTGTGTCTATGCCAGAGGGACTATCTACAATTCAGTCTATTTATCCCTTCAGCTCAGAGGAAGGCATCTGTAAAATTGAAGAAGCCTCACTGGTGTTTGATCAGCCAATCAAACAGCAAGAATAGCCCAATACCCAGAGTAGTGGGGGCAATGTAAGTTATAATCAAGGGGACCTCACCTCTAGGTTGGAAGAAGCCTCTGAAATTGGACAGCCTGAAATCTTTGCAGGATTTCAGCAAATAGTCGAAGAGCAAATATCCTTAGCTAATAGATGTTCCAGTGATGATGAACGCTGACAGCTACGAGAGCTCCTGATGGAGTACAAGGATATTTTTGCTAGGGATTCTTATGACTGTGGGACTACCGACTTGCACATTGCAAGAATACAAACAGATCCCAAAGCACCACCTGTCTTTGTTAAAAAATACAGACTTCCTTTAGCCTTATATGATTCTCTCGCAGAAATCATAAGAATAATCCTATTTCTAGGTGTTCTTAAGCCCAATGGACAATGGTGTTTGTGTGCTGACTTAAGGCAGCTAAACAAACGAGTGTACATGTCTGGCTGGCCTGTGCCATAAATTGACCAGTGCCTAGCACAGATGCAAGGATCCAAAATATTTACTGCCATTGATTGCGCGCAGGGATATTGGACCATAAAGGTACATGAGGAGGACCACTATAAGCTGGCATTCTCATTCCAAGAGGTCCAGTATGTATTTCAGAGACTTCCTTTTGGATACATAAATTCTGGACATGAATTTGCTGTATTCATGCATAAGGCTATGCCTGATGCACTGGAAAGGGGGACCTTATCTTATGTTGATGATGTTTTAATCAAAAGCACAGACTTTGAAAAACACATTGCAGAGCTTAAACACGTCCTCAGCCAACTTAAAAGGGCAGGTGTCAAATTATCAGTACAAAAAGCTCAATGGTGCCGCACTCGTGTAAACTTCTTGGGACATGAAGTTACTTCTGAAGGGTTAAATCCTCAGAAGAAAAAGGTGGAAGCTATAACAAATTCTAAAAACCCAACTAACTTAAAAGAATTGAGATCATTCCTGGGTATGACAAATTATTCTCGCAAATTCATTGATAATTATGCAGAATTAGCTAACCCACTACTAATTCTTCTAAAGAACGATGTGAAATGGCACTGGAGTGAGACTCAAGAGACAGCCATCAAAGAGCTGAAGAGGAAACTCACTCAAGCAACTTGCTTAGCATACCCTGAAGGTGGTAAACTTTTCTTCTTAGAGACGGGTTACACAGATATAAGCATGAGTGCTGTTTTATACCAAAGCATGATAATTTAGGCAAAGTCATTGCTTATGCGAGCGTGCCATCCCAGGTCCCAACTACAAGTCATAGAGGGAGAATGAAGTCATATCCCCGAATGCACTAAAGACATATTGTAGTTTAAGGATACCTAATTAATGAGCACAAGATCTAAAAAATAATGGACTCTCTTCATAGAAGTCTATGATGCATACGGTCAACATTCTCACCAAGTACCGCTGACTTTAAGCCAATTCAAAAACATGTGTCCTACATCTATTTAAAATTGGAAGGGGGAATTATGTCAGAAGATCTGCAAATGTTATTAAATAATATATATTTCTCTTGTAAGGTGTATCCAGTCCACGGATCATCCATTACTTGTGGGATATTCTCATTCCCAACAGGAAGTTGCAAGAGGACACCCACAGCAGAGCTGTAATATAGCTCCTCCCCTAACTGTCATACCCAGTCATTCTCTTGCAACTCTCAACAAGCTAGGACGTTGTAGGAGAGAGTGGTTAAATATAGCTAGTTTATTTTCTTCAATCAAAAGTTTGTTATTTTTAAATAGTACCGGAGTTGTGCTATTTTATCTCAGGCAGTAAATAGAAGAAGAATCTGCCTGAGGTTTCTATGATCTTAGCAGGTTGTAACTAAGATCCATTGCTGTTCTCACATATGTCTGAGGGGATTACACAGATGAGGTAAAACTTCAGCGAAAGAATGGCGTGCAGTTTATTCTGCTATCGGGTATGTGCAGTTATAATTTTTTCTAGAGATGGAAAACACTAGAAAATGCTGCTGATACCGGATTAATGTAAGTTAAGCCTGAATACAGTGATTTAATAACGACTGGTATCATGCTTACTCCCAGGGGTAATACCCTTATGATATTGCAATATAAAACGTTTGCTGGCATGTTTAATCGTTTGTATATATGCTTTGGTGATAAAACTTTATTGGGGCCTAGTTTTTTCCACATGGCTGGCTTAAATTTAAACTAGAAAAAGTTTCCTGAGGCTTTCCACTGTTGTAGTATAAAAGTTACAGTTGGTGCAGTTAAAATTACAAACTGTGACATCCAGCTTCCCTCAAAGGCCCTCTGAATGCTATAGGACATCTCTAAAGGGCCCAAAGGCTTTCCAAAGTCGTTTACTGGGGAAGGTAGGGCCACAGCTTGCTGTGGCAGTTGGTTGTGACTGTTAAAAAACGTCTCACGTTTTTTTGATCCGTTTTTTTGAACTAAGGGGTTAATCATCCATTTGCAAGTGGGTGCAATGCTCTGTTAGCCTATTATACACACTGTAAAAAATTTGTTTGATTTACTGCATTTTTTCACTGTTTTTCAAATTCTGACAAAATTTGTTTCTCTTAAAGGCACAGTACCATTTTTTATATTTGCTTGTTAACTTGATTTAAAGTGTTTTCCAAGCTTGCTAGTCTCATTGCTAGTCTGTATAAACATGTCTGACATAGAAGAAACTCCATGTTTATTATGTTTAAAAGCCATGGTGGAACCCCCTCTTAGAATGTGTACCAAATGTACTGATTTCATTTTATGCAATAAAGATCATTTTCTGTCTTTAAAAATTTTTATCACCAGAGGAATCTGACGAGGGGGAAGTTATGCCGACTAACTTTCCCCACGTGTCAGACCCTTTGACTCCCGCTTAAGGGACTCGCGATCAAATGGTGCCAAGTACATCTAGGGCGCCCATAGCGTTTACTTTACAAGACATGGCGGCAGTCATGGATAATACACTGTCAGCGGTATTAGTCAGACTACCTGAACTTAAAGGTAAGCGAGATAGCTCTGGGGTGAGACAAAATGCAGAGCATACTGACGCTTTAAGAACCATGTCTGATACTGCCTCACAATATGCAGAAGCTGAGGAAAGAGAGCTTCATTCAGTGGGTGATGTTAATGACTCAGGAAAGATACCTGATTCTAATATTTCTACATTTAAATTTAAGCTTGAACACCTCTGCGTGTTGCTTAGGGAGGTTTTAGCTGCTCTGAATGACTGTGATACCATTACAGTGCCAGAGAAATTGTGTAGACTGGATAAATACTTTGCAGTGCCGGTGTGTACTGATGTTTTTCCAAATACCTAAAAGGTTTACAGAAATTATTAATAAGGAATGGGATAGACCAGGTGTGCTGTTCTCTTCCCCTCCTATTTTTAGAAAAATGTTTCCAATAGATGCCACCACACGGGACTTATGGCAGACAGTCCCTAAGGTGGAGGGAGCAGTTTCTACTCTTGCAAAGCGTACTACTATCCCTGTCGAGGACAGTTGTGCTTTTTTTTTTTAGATCCAATGGATAAAAAATTAGAGGTTACCTTAAGAAAATATTTATTCAACAAGGTTTTATCCTACAGCCCCTTGCATGCATTGCCCCTGTCACTGCTGCTGCGGCGTACTGGTTTGAGTCCCTGGAAGAGGCTTTACAGGTAGCAACTCCATTGGATGACATACTTGGCAAACTTAGAGCACTTAAGCTAGCCAATTCTTTTATTCTGATGCCATTGTTCATTTGACTAAACTAACGGCTAAGAATTCTGGTTTTGCTATACAGGCGCGCAGAGCGCTATGGCTTAGATCATGGTCAGCTGACGTGACTTCAAAATCTAAGCTACTTAACATTCCCTTCAAGGGGCAGACCCTATTCGGGCCTGGTTTGAAGGAGATTATTGCTGATATCACTGGAGGAAAAGGTCATGCCCTTCCTCAGGACAGGTCCAAATCTAGGGCCAAACAGTCTAATTTTCGTGCCTTTCGAAACTTCAAGGCAGGTGCGGCATCAACTTCCTCTAATCCTAAACAAGAGGGAACTTTTGCTCAATCCAAGACGGTCTGGAGACCAATCCAGACCTGGAAAAAAAGTAAGCAGGCCAAAAAGCCTGCTGCTGCCTCTAAGACAGCATGAAGGAACGGCCCCCTATCCGGTAACGGATCTAGTAGGGGGCAGACTTTCACTCTTCACCCAGGCGTGGGCAAGAGATGTTCAGGATCCCTGGGCGTTGGAAATTATATCCCAGGGATATCTCCTGGACTTCAAAGCTTCCCCCCCCCAAAAGGGAGATTTCACCTTTCACAATTATCTGCAAACCAGATAAAGAGAGAGGCATTCTTACACTGTGTACGAGACCTCCTAGTTATGGGAGTGATCCATCCAGTTCCAAAGGAGGAACAGGGACAGAGTTTTTACTCAAATCTGTCTGTGGTTCCCAAAAAAGAGGGAACCTTCAGACCAATTTTGGATCTAAAGATCTTAAACAAATTCCTCAAAGTTCCATCATTCAAGATGGAAACTATTCGTACCATCCTACCAATGATCCAGGAGGGTCAATATATGACTACAGTGGATCTAAAGGATGCTTATCTTCACATTCCGATACACAAAGATCATCATCGGTTTCTCAGGTTTGCCTTTCTAGACAGGCATTACCAGTTTGTAGCTCTTCCCTTTGGATTAGCTACAGCACCAAGAATCTTTACAAAGGTTCTAGGGTCGCTTCTGGCGGTCCTAAAACCGCGGGGCATAGCAGTAGCCCCTTATTTAGACGACATCCTGATACAGGCGTCAAACTTCCAAATTGCCAAGTCTCATACGGACGTAGTACTGGCATTTCTGAGGTCGCATGGGTGGAAAGTGAACGAGGAAAAGAGTTCTCTATCCCCACTCACAAGAGTTTCCTTTCTAGGGACTCTGATAGATTCTGTAGAAATGAAAATTTACCTGACGGAGTCCAGGTTATCAAAGCTTCTAAATTCCTGCCGGGTTCTTCATTCCATTCTGCGCCCTTTGGTGGCTCAGTGTATGGAAGTAATCGGCTTAATGGTAGCGGCAATGGACATAGTGCCGTTTGCACGCTTACATCTCAGACCGCTGCAACTATGCATGCTCAGTCAGTGGAACGGGGATTACACAGATTTGTCCCCTCAACTGAATCTGGACCAAGAGACCAGGGATTCTCTTCTCTGGTAGCTATCTCGGGTCCATCTGTCCAAAGGTATGACCTTTCGCAGGCCAGATTGGACAATTGTAACAACAGATGCCAGCCTTCTAGGTTGGGGTGCAGTCTGGAATTCCCTGAAGGCTCAGGGATCGTGGACTCAGGAGGAGTCTCTCCTTCCAATAAATATTCTGGAACTAAGAGCGATATTCAATGCTCTTCAGGCTTGGCCTCAGTTAGCAACTCTGAGGTACATCAGATTTCAGTCGGACAACATCACGACTGTAGCTTACATCAACCATCAAGGGGGAACAAGAAGTTCAATAGCGATGTTAGAAGTTTCAAAAATAATTCGCTGGGCAGAGATTCACTCTTGCCACCTATCAGCTATCCATATCCCAGGTGTAGAGAACTGGGAGGCGAATTTTCTAAGTCGTCAGACTTTTCATCCGGGAGAGTGGGAACTCCATCCGGAGGTTTTTGCACAACTGATTCATCGTTGGGGCAAACCAGAACTGGATCTCATGGCATCTCGCCAGAACGCCAAGCTTCTGTGTTACGGATCCAGGTCCAGGGATCCCAAGGCGACACTGATAGATGCTCTAGCAGCGCCCTGGTCTTTCAACCTGGCTTATGTGTTTCCACCGTTTCCTCTGCTCCCTCGACTGATTGCCAAGATCAAGCAGGAGAGAGCATCAGTGATTCTGATAGCACCTGCATGGCCACGCAGGACCTGGTATGCAGATCTAGTGGACATGTCATCCTTTCCACCATGGTCTCTGCCTCTGAGACAGGACCTTCTACTTCAGGGTCCTTTCAACCATCCAAATCTAATTTCTCTGAGGCTGACTGCCTGGAGATTGAACGCTTGATTTTATCAAAGCGTGGCTTCTCCGAGTCAGTTATTGATATCTTAATACAGACACGAAAGCCTGTCCTCAGGAAAATTTAACATAGGATATGGCGTAAATATCTTTATTGGTGTGAATCCAAGGGTTACTCATGGAGTAAGGTCAGGATTCCCAGGATATTATCTTTTCTCCAAGAAGGTTTGGAAAAAGGATTGTCAGCTAGTTCCTTAAAGGGACAGATTTCTGCTCTGTCTATTCTTTTGCACAAGCGTCTGGCAGATGTTCCAGACGTTCAGGCATTTTGTCAGGCTTTAGTTAGAATCAAGCCTGTGTTTAAACCTGTTGCTCCACCATGGAGCTTAAATTTGGTTCTTAAGGTTCTTCAAGGAGTTACGTTTGAACCTCTTCATTCCATAGATATCAAACTTTTATCTTGGAAAGTTCTGTTTTTGGTAGCTATTTCCTCGGCTCGTAGAGTCTCTGAGCTATCTGCCTTATAATGTGATTCTCCTTATCTGATTTTTCATACCGATAAGGTAGTCCTGCGTACCTGCTTAGGTTCTTACCTAAGGTGGTATCTAACAAGAATATCAATCAAGAGATTGTTGTTCCATCCTTGTGTCCTAATCCTTCTTTGAAGAAGGAACGTCTATTACACAATTTGGACGTGGTCCGTGCTTTAAAGTTTTACTTACAAGCTACTAAAGATTTTCGTCAAACATCTGCTTTGTTTGTTGTCTACTCTGGACAGAGGAGAGGTCAAAAGGCTTCGGCAACCTCCCTTTCTTTTTGGCTAAGAAGCATAATCCGCTTAGCCTATGAGACTGCTGGACAGCAGCCTCCTGAAAGGATTACAGCTCATTCCACTAGAGCTGTGGCTTTCCACTTGGGCCTTTAAAAATTAGGCTTCTGTTGAACAGATTTGCAAGGCGGCGACTTGGTCTTCGCTTCATACTTTTTCAAAATTTTACAAATTTGATACTTTTGCTTCTTCGGAGGCTATATTTGGGAGAAAGGTTTTACAGGCAGTGGTTCCTTCCATTTAAGTACCTGCCTTGTCCCTCCCTTCATCCGTGTACTTTAGCTTTGGTATTGGTATACCACAAGTAATGGATGATCCGTGGACTGGATACACCTTACAAGAGAAAACACAATTTATGCTTACCTGATAAATTTATTTCTCTTGTGGTGTATCCAGTCCACGGCCCGCCCTGTCATTTTAAGGCAGGTAATTTTTAAATTTAAACTACAGTAACCACTGCACCCTATGGTTCCTCCTTTCTCGGCTTGTTTTCGGTCGAATGACTGGCTATGACAGTTAGGGGAGGAGCTATATTATAGCTCTGCTGTGGGTGTCCTCTTGCAACTTCCTGTTGGGAATGAGAATATCCCACAAGTAATGGATGATCCGTGGACTGGATACACCACAAGAGAAATAAATTTATCAGGTAAGCATAAATTGTGTTATATATATATATATATTATTTAATATATATAGATGGTTGTATACACCAAATAAATCATTTTATTTGTAAAACTCCAAAAGGTCACTGTGTGGACAAAACCCCCTTCTCTCACTCATCAACGAAACTACTTGCATAGTTATCTCAGAAAAGAACAAAGGCTTAGACTGTTGTATAGAAAAACAGATTGTTTCAAAAAGATAGTCATCTACATGGCTGTTTATTCCAGGTCTTAGACCACCAACCTCTGTTGTAGACAAAGTTCTGCACTATTTCCTGATAAGCTAACATATTATGAGCTAACAGTTACTTCAAAGCCAAATTAGCATTTTGAAACCCCTCAGATGTGTATACCAAGATGAGTGATAAACTTATCAAACATGGCTTAAGTACATGCAAAGATATGGGCCCCTATTGTGTTTGAATCCACAAATTCTAAACAATGGAAGTTTTGTCAGGCAAAAACACATGTTTACAGGTAGCTATTTGAATTCAATTTTTTTATATACAGCTGGTATAATTTTGTTTCTTGTAGAACAATGTGTAAAATGCTGGGTTTCATATGAATATGGGAGATTGTGGACCTAAGAAGCAGAGACAAATAACATTCATATTAGATAAATATTTGCTGAGATTGATAAATATTGCAGATATATGAATGTTTAACATTTCTAACAATTATTTCTTTCATTTCAGGCACCTAGTATGTACACAGATAATTTGTATTTTAAATAATATCCTATGTGTTTTATACACTTAAAAAGAAATAACATAATTTATGTAAGAACTTACCTGATAAATTAATTTCTTTCATATTAGCAAGAGTCCATGAGCTAGTGACGTATGGGATATACATTCCTACCAGGAGGGGCAAAGTTTCCCAAACCTCAAAATGCCTATAAATACACCCCTCACCACACCCACAATTCAGTTTAACGAATAGCCAAGAAGTGGGGTGATAAGAAAGGAGCGAAAGCATAAAAAAAATAAGGAATTGGAATAATTGTGCTTTATACAAAAAAATCATAACCACCACAAAAAGGGTGGGCCTCATGGACTCTTGCTAATATGAAAGAAATGAATTTATCAGGTAAGTTCTTACATAAATTATGTTTTCTTTCATGTAATTAGCAAGAGTCCATGAGCTAGTGACGTATGGGATAATAAATACCCAAGATGTGGAACTTCCATGCAAGAGTCACTAGAGAGGGAGGGATAAAATAAAGACAGCCAATTCCGCTGAAAAATAATCCACAACCCAAAACAAAAGTTTTAATCTTAATAATGAAAAAAACTGAAAATATAAGCAGAAGAATCAAACTGAAACAGCTGCCTGAAGTACTTTTCTACCAAAAACTGCTTCAGAAGAAGAAAAGACATCAAAATGGTAGAATTTAGTAAAAGTATGCAAAGAAGACCAAGTTGCTGCTTTGCAAATCTGATCAACAGAAGCTTCATTCCTAAACGCCCAGGAAGTAGAAACTGACCTAGTAGAATGAGCTGTAATTCTTTGAGGCGGGGATTTACCCAACTCCACATAAGAATGATGAATCAAAGACTTTAACCAAGACGCCAAAGAAATGGCAGAGGCCTTCTGACCTTTCCTGGAACCAGAAAAGATAACAAATAGACTAGAAGTCTTTCTAAAATCCTTAGTAGCTTCAATATAATATTTTAAAGCTCTTACTACATCCAAAGAATGTAAAGATCTCTCCTTTGAATTCTTAGGATTAGGGCACAATGAAGGGACAACAATTTCTCTACTAATGTTGTTAGAATTCACAACCTTAGGCAAAAATTTAAATAAAGTCTGCAACACCGCCTTATCCTGATGAAAAATCAGAAAAGGAGACTCACAAGAAAGAGCAGATAATTCAGAAACTCTTCTAGCAGAAGAGATGGCCAAGAGGAACAGAACTTTCCAAGAAAGTAATTTAATATCCAGAGAATGCATAGGTTCAAATGGAGGAGCTTGTAAAGCCCTGAGAACCAAATTAAGACTCCAAGGAGGAGAGATTGACTTAATAACAGGTTTGATATGAACCAAAGCCTGTACAAAACAATGAATATCAGGAAGATTAGCAATCTTTCTGTGAAAAAGAACAGAAAGAGCAGAGATTTGTCCTTTCAAGGAACTTGCAGACAAACCTTTAACCAAACCATCCTGAAGACACTGTTAAAACAAGAGATACCCAATAGGTAGAAATATAGCTACTCTTTAAGTGTGATAATCCCCAGTAATCACACTAGTGAAAATATAAGAATACAAAGGATAAGAGTGCGCTCAAAAGAGCTCTACCATAAAATGTGAAATGTAATTGAATTAAAAACAAATTTTATTTGGTTTAATTTAATCGATTAATTTTTAAAAATAGTTAATTACACAATACAACACACTAATAACATGAACAAATGTAATCTACAATAAGGTGCACCTTTTTTATAACAAAAAAACTTTAGAGGTATATTTCAGCGTTTTTTTTACAAAGTTATTGCAGCAATGTTTTTTTCAATGAATTGCAACTGTTTCCAGTGGTATTTGCTACACAAATGTTGCAGCAGTGCTGTGAGAAATGCTTGTATCATAAACTGACTTTTTTCAAAAGCAAGTATGCAAAGTGTTTACAAAGTCTGTGTAGGAGAAATATAACTTAGTATCTCTTACTTGCCAAACTTTTAAATAGAGGCAATAAGTCTATAATTTGTTGCGGAGTGATAAATATTGTTTTCCTTTTTTATATAACAGTAGATTCCATTAGAAGTCTTTTTTAAGAATCCCCAAGTTGGGTGTACACACTCACCAGAATACGAAAGGTAGATGTTTTAAATACCTTTCCCTGACTTCTCCGAATGTTGGCGTCTTCTGAGTTAGCCGTTAGATCCGACTGTGACGTGTATCATTCACGTGATGTTACTCCTCCGCCAATAGCTTAGTCAGGTTGCCGGTGGATGTTTTTTGAATGTAAATGTATCCGATTTCTTCAGAATCTAGGTAACAGATTATGCTTGAACACAGCAGGTATCCGGATCAACTCCTCTGTGATTCAGATCACTCGTACTGCCTTTGTAACTTTTTGCAGTGATCCAAAAGTGAGACGGTCAGTGTGGCAAGGATGGGGCTGGCCAGCTTCCACAGATCAGGTCATCGATCTACGCGTTTCAGCAGAAATGCTTTTTTCAAGATGTACCTGTGGACTTCCCATCATGCCTTTATACAAGTTCCATTTTAATTAGAGTCTTCTTATTGGATCGTTGATCTAAGGAGTTCATTAAGCACACTTTTGCCTCATATTGGTCAGTTTATTTGATACACTTATGCAACGTATTAATCAGTTCATTTGACTCGCTGATGCCTCATAGAAAAATGTATTATTAAAAAATGTATTATTAAAAATAACTTTAATAAATAACGATTTTTTTAAAAAGTACACAAATTACAATTTACTAAAAATATTTGCTAAATTGAAATATAAAATTTATAAAACTTTCAAGTTATTTAATTGCTTAGTTTACCTATGCCTAAAATACACAATATACAAATTCTATGAACAAATGACATATTTAATCCTTCTACATATAAAATTAATTTCCAACTATTTATTACACATTCAATACATTATTAACATTTTTTAAAATTATTTGGGGATGAATTTAAAATACATTAGATATATATTAAAATTATATATTAAAATTATATATTTAAGGGGGGCGGAGCTTAGCCACGAACCAAGATGGCAGCATCTTTCTAGAGCTCTGTAGTCCCTACAGTCTATCGCATAAAACTAACATTCTCAAACTGAATTAATTGGTACATAAAAGCATCAGGTTAGCAGAGGAGACAGCGGAGACCCAAACTGTGCTGAAAGCAGCGTGTGACTTAGATACCCGGTCCTCCACAACACATGCAGCCTAAACAACAGCCTTCAGCATACAAGGAGAGAAGCGGCAAGGTAGAAGTACATACCCGGATAATTCTATAGCACATCGGGTACAGATCCATGCACTGGCGGTAGCTACCACATCTGCCCATAAACGGAGTCTATTGCATTTGATCGCGGCAGAGAGCCGCGATACCGGGCCGTGTCCACGTGACTGGAGCGGAGCCTGAAATTGCCGGGCGCATAGCAGGGAGCTGCTGAGACCGCACAGCGATTACAACTGTCGGCAAACAAGCCCAGCAAAAGTGGAACAACCACGCTTCAGAGAGACACCGGGCTACGAAGGTAACAGTAACAGACACAGGCAGGGGGATCTTGTTTTATCTTTTTCTTATTACTGTTTTACCTGCGTCATAAACAAGTGCAAAGGCCTAGTATAAATGCCCAGAGACATGAATTATAAGAAAGCATAAACGGGGCCTCCTCTCCATTAATGCTGTGAGAGCTCTCAACAATTTAAGACACAAGGTGTATGCTAAATACCTATCATCATTATAGAGGGATATAAACCTACTACTTATATTCACAGAGAGGTAACATTGGCCCAATATAACTCAGCACTCTTCTTGAGTAAAGGGGACAAGGTCCCAGTAAGGACAGGGAGCAAATATATGTGATGGCAAGCAAAAGGGCGACCAAACTGACAAAGAGTGCACAATCCTCTGCCATGGAGAACTATTTAATCCCAGCTGACCCTGCAACACTGGCTGCAGGACCTAATCAGGGCGCTGCAAAACAAACAATAACGACACAAATACACGAACTTGGTGGTCAAGCACACAGCTCCTCCTTTCTCACAAAAGCAGATATTAAACACCTCTCTTCAAAAGAGGACATTAAGGAGGCAATGCAAGATTTCAAACATATGTTCGGGGAACTTAAAAGGGACATCGCAGCTGTGGACCAGCGGGTCACCATAATGGAGGAGAGGCAGGAATCTTTGAGCTCAGACCTGCAACACCAAACCAGCTATATGCAAGCCCAGGATGGCACGGTACAGGCTCTCATGGTCCGTGTGGAGGACCTGGAGAATAGGAGCAGGAGGAACAACCTCCGGCTCCGAGGCATATCAGAAGCAGTAGATCCTCCTGCCCTACAGAGTTATATACAAGAGTTCATTAAACACCTTAAAAGGGATGATTCTGCCTCAGAAGTGCAAATAGAAAGAGCTCACAGGGCCCTGAGGCCTAAACCACCAAGCAGAGCTCCCCCTAGAGACGTCATAATGAAAATGTTGTCGTTTAAGGACAAGGAAGAAATTTTAAGATTAGCCAGAACACAGCACCCAATAGAGTTCAAAGGATCCGAAATCCAGATTTACTCTGACCTGTGCCCAACCACACTGCAGAAGCGAAGAGATATGAGGTTCGTTACAGCAGTCCTCAAAGAGAAGAGGATCCCTTACAGATGGGGGTTCCCCACCTGCCTGATTGCAACGAAGAACAATACCTCACACGTCTTCAAATCCATAGAGGACCTTCCCAGTTTTAATCAAGCCCTGGGTCTTCACATCACCCCGCCACAGGAGGTGGGCGAGGACATCCGCAGAGCTCCGAGAAGGCCCCACGAAGAAGGCCATCAGCCCATAGCAAATTAAATGTAGTTCATTATAACTGAAAATAATTATAGACTCAAGCCACACACGATTTGTGTTAGCAAGTCGAGTGTTGGAGGAACTCCTGACAGGTCGTATGTTATTATCTTGTTGAAATTGTCATTGCTTACTAACTGTTTTATGTCTAACACCAAGACACATGTATAGTACTGTAGCACACACTCATAGACTATGGTTAAGAACATACGCAACTAATATAACCTGACAACTAGCAAACAACACTTGAGAATGATATAGAGTTAACATATCATCAACATGCAATCACATATACCACCATAGTACAAAGAACAGACAACCAGATACTACCCCCTCAATCCTCATAGTTAATACCTAAACCCCCCACAAAAGTAAATCAGATGAGAGTCAAGGAACCATGTAGATCTCCCCCCTTGAACACCTCAGACTCATATTATAGATGTGCAGGAGAAATGACATACTAACGCAAACACATAGGGAGGTGGTTTTAATAATGTAAAATAAAAGATATGGGCCCGGTCTCACATGGGGGACCAGGAGGTTAGAGCAGTCAATAGAGGGAGGCACACACATAGTCTAGAGAGGTAGAAACACATGAAGTGATGGAATGGTTATGCATGTGTCCTCCAAGTAAAGAAACTCATATAAAGCAATGTTTAAATGTTTGATCTTCAGGACTTTTGCACTACAGGTCTTTCTTCTTTAATGTTATAGGTAATGCCTATTTGAATGAATCTAGAGAATGTTAGTTTACAAAGTTAATTTATCAGTTTATATTACCAGCGAAAGCATAGGGACAACTACCCCCGCTTTGCTGTAGTTGTTATTAAAGTTTGAGTCAATAGATAATATATTGACAATCTGTTTTTCTCTATTCTTTTCCGTCCTCAAAGTGAGGACAACTAATCCTTTATTCTTCTAATACTCTTCTACCAAACCTCTGATCCCTTACTAACCCATACTCTCCCCCACTCTTCGCCTTCTCTTTTCCCTCATCTCATTTCCTCACAACCCCCCTCACCCCCCTTTCTCTTCCCTCCTCCACTAGTCACCTTCTCCCCTCTCTTACCCCCTCCTTCCCTCTCCCCCTTTTTTTTTTTTTTTTTTTTTCTTCTTCTCCCTCTATCTCCCCATCCCGCCCTCCAAAACACCCTAGCCACTCGCACATCAACACTCACACCATGACACAGAGACAAAAAAATCCACTCCCTGTCGAGCTTATTACGATAAATGTTAAGGGGATGAATAGCCCTAACAAACGATCTATAATTGTTAGAGACATGCACAGAATGGGTGCTGATATTATACTTATGCAGGAGACACACTTCTCAGTGAACCATGAGCCAAAATGGAATTCTCACCACTATCCCACCGCAATTTTTGCATCTGGCCCTAAAAAAAAGAACGGAGTGGGAATACTCTTCAGTGCTAAAACTCCATTCCAAATCACACAGACATTCAAGGACCCGGAGGGTCGGTACTTGGTGATCACGGGACTCCTATATAATAGGCCCATCACCCTAGCGAACATCTACTGTCCTAGTCACTCCCAGCACCTCTTCCTGTCAAAAGTCACTCGTAAAATCTTAGAATTAAAGGTAGGCATTTTATTCCTAGGAGGTGATTTTAACGCACCGCTTGTCCCGCTGATGGACACCTCGGATGGACTCTCCAGCGTCCCCCATAAAACACTGAAACGTATCAATGCTTCACTGACAGATATAGCCATTTATGATGTGTGGCATACTCATCACCCCTCAATTAAAAATTACACGTTTTACTCATATCCACACAGAAAATACTCTCGAATTGACTATCTGTTTACGGACACAATAGGTCTCACGATTACGAAGAGTAGTAACATTTACCCAATCACATGGTCAGATCATGCGCCAGTAGGGTGTTCGGTTCTTTGGCCCACTATTCCAATTACACCCTACATGTGGAGGCTGGATGACACCCTCCTAGACGACCCCCTATTTGGAGCTGAATTGAATAAAGCGATTATAGAGTATTTCCACCTTAACACTGATGACCATTTACCAGGGACCACTATTTGGGAGGCGCACAAGTGTACTATTAGGGGTATTCTCATCAAAAGGGGATCTCAGCTTAAGAAAGCTAGAAGGGAACGTTATCAGACACTATTGACACAGGTAGAAAGAGCAGAACTGACCCATAAAGCACAACCGGCAAACGATGCACACACGAAAGCACTGACTACATCTAGAGAGGCATTGTTACAATTCCTACAGGAAGATTACCAGAAGCAGGCACTAAAATTGAGACAACTTTATTATGAACAGGGAGATAAGCCAGGGAGGCTGTTGGCCAGGGCATTGGCTCATAAAAAGTTAAGATCGCATGTGTATCAGATGGTAGATGAAGAGGGAAGCGTCAAATCGGATGCAGACTCGATAGCTGACACTTTTAGGACATATTATGCATCACTATACAACATCAAAAATGCAAGGGGAGAAGAGGGGCACCCCTCTGACCAAGAACAAGAGGAGAGGAAAATCACAGAATACCTTGAGGGGGTAGAACTCCCCAAAATCACAGACGAGGAAAGGGAAGCTTTAGACTCCCCAATCTCCTTGTCAGAACTTAAAAAAGCAATCAAAGACCTCCCCTCCGGGAAAAGTCCGGGACCAGATGGCTTCGGCCTTAAATATTACAAAAAATATGTAGCTATTTTGGCCCCAATACTATTAAAGACATTTAATACACTGTCAGACTCCCCAATACTGCCAAGCTCTATGCTTGAAGCATATATCACTGTTATTCCCAAGCCCGGGAAACCACCCAACAAACCAGAAAATTTCAGGCCAATATCCCTACTGAATTCAGATATAAAGATCCTAGCCAAGGTTATGGCCATCCGACTCAATAGGTTGACACCAAACCTGGTCTCTACTGACCAGGTAGGATTTGTGCCTTTCCGTGAGGCAAGGGACAACACTTTGAAAATTCTTCAGATGATCTCGTATGCCCATAACCAAAACCAGCCGCTCGCCCTGGTCACAACAGACGCTGAAAAAGCGTTTGACCGGGTGAATTGGCTTTTCATGCAACATACCCTACAGAAATTCGGCTTTGGTCCCGGACTAATAAACATGATTATGTCCCTTTACTCAACGCCAAACGCCAGAGTCAGGGTCAATGGCACTCTTTCAACCACTTTTAAGATCCAGAATGGGACCAGGCAGGGGTGCCCCCTCTCGCCAATCCTGTTTGCCCTCACAATTGAGGTTTTGGCGAGCAAAATCAGAGCTAACGCGTGCATCAGAGGCCTTAATATAGAAGGTACTGAGCATAAGCTGTCGATGTACGCTGACGACATCTTATTGACATTGGCAGACTCCCCTGTGTCACTGACGGAGGCACTGCTGGAGTTCTCTGCCTTCGGTGCAGTCTCTAACTTTCTCCTTAACCCCCAAAAATCTGAAATACTAAATATCACAGAATGCCCTGCAGTGTTTGATGCACACCTGACGGATTGCCCTGTTAAAATAGCACAACACACTATTAAATACCTAGGAATTTTAATCTCGTCAGATATCCGAGAGATAGCGGAGATTAACTATAAGAAAATCCAAGATGAGGTTCTTAGAGACATGAACAATTGGAAAAACAAAACTATCTCGTGGATGGGGCGGATGGGGGTGATTAAGATGAATATCCTACCAAGGGTGCTGTATATATTGCAAACCGTCCCTGTCTCCCCATCCGCACCATACATTAGGCAAATACAGCTGGCTATGGAGTCCTATATATGGAATGGAGTGAAACCCAGAATTAGGAAACAAACCACATACTTGCCTAGAGACAAAGGGGGACTAGGTATACCCCTATTGAGGGAATATCAGAGAGCGATCTCGCTACAAAGGTTGGTGGAATGGAGTCAGAACTTACGCAATAAAGCATGGGTCCAAATAGACAACAACATCCTGAGGCGCAGGAATATTGGAGCCCTGGCGTGGGTCTCTATTAAAAGCCGCCCATCCACAATACAGCAATACCCCCTGATTGAGGAGGTGTTTGCAACTTGGGATAGGATAGTCAGTGAAAACTCACAACTGTCATCTTATAGCTCGCCAAATATCCCTGTAAGGGAAAACCCAGACTTGGGGATAGAAAATACCCCATTTGTCTCAGGAACATACCACACCCTTAAAGAAATTTCCATATCTAACATACTACACCAGGGTGAGCTCAAGACACAGATTGAGCTAACGAAGTGGGCACCAGACATCTTCGCCTCTTGGTTCAGAACGGCGCAGATAACGCACTATTATAGAACACACAAAGATAGAGCCTCGCTCATTAGAGACAGGACACTATTTGAAACACTCTGTACAATGTCACAGACCCCATCACACCTCATTTCTCAGATATATAAACTTCTCCTACTGAAAGGGGGGACCAGCCTCCCGAGCTACACTCTTGCCTGGCAGGCCGACCTAGACCTAGAGATAGAGCACAAAGAATGGCTTAAAATCTTTAACAGAGCTAAAAGGGCGTCAGTTTCCATGAAAATACAGGAAGCCCACTACAAACTGCTTAGCAGATGGTACATGACCCCTCATAGGTTACAGAAGATATACCCCCACACGAACGGGGGATGCTGGAGGGGCTGTGGAGGGGAGGGAACCCTTTTGCATATTTGGTGGAATTGCCCACAAATAATATCTTATTGGGGGGAGGTGCTGGGAGAGATGAGCAGGATACTGGGGGTTATTATCCCTCCAAAACCATCATACTTAATATATTACGGCCTCCCTAAAGTGATAGGTGAGGACAGATATCTACTTATGCTGCTCATGCTGAACAGCGCAAAGGGCTTAATTCCTAGGTACTGGAAGAAAACTCAAGTGCCGGACCTGCGGGAGTGGAGGGCAAGGGTGGAGGAACTGTTAAAACTTGAAAGATTTCATTACCTCAGGACAGGCAGACTGGCCATACACGAAACAATGACACTGACCTGGACAAGACGGGGACTATAAAGCAAACCTGCAACACATTGGTTTTTGACTGAAGAACCACACTATCCTGCCCACATGGGGATTAGATCAATGGGATGGAGATTTCCTCTGTCACTGAATAACACTCCCACTCACTCCTCCCCTTCCCGCCACACCCTTCCCCCCCTCCCCTTACTCTAAACTACACCACTGATCCCCTCCCCAAACCCCCCCCCCCCTTTTTTACCTACTCCCCCCCCCCTTTTTTTTTTTTTTTTTTTCTTTTTTCTTTTCCTCTCTCTTCCTCTTCTCCCTTCTTCCTCTCTCACGCCCTCCCTCCCCCTATCTCCCCACCCTAACTCTTCTCCACCCCATACCTTACTCTTTAAATCTTCTCCACCACACCCATCCGGGTGGTAACTTCAGAGACTCTTAAAACCCAGCTGTGTGAAGCAAAGATGCTGGGTACTTTACGGTTATCAAATTTTATCCCTGAAGTTAAGTTTAACTGAATATGTTATTACAAAGATGTGATGTGTTTACATACAGCGAGTTGTTACACTCGCTGAAACAAGCTCAAAGTTGAACATGGATGAAGCCAGAGACAATCAATGGACAAAAAGGACTGTCTTGTTCCACAATAATACTCAATAATACCTGGACATTTGAGGTTGAAAAAGATACACTTGTTGTTGAATGAGGGTGTCCTCGCAGTTTCATTACTTTTTGTATCTCATATGAACAATACCTCATGTATGTAATGCTTCTTCGTTTATAAATAAAGCTTGTTTTGAAAATTAAAAAAAAAAAAAAAAAAAAAATTATATATTTAAATAAATGGGTTTATATCTAGTTCAGCATTTAATCCTAAAGGAGTTAATGTTTTAAATTTAAAAATTAATTCTGCTTCAATCTTTAGAAGTTTTTTGTTTAAGTCTCCACCTCTCCAATCCTGTTTGATTTTCCTCAGGCCCCAATATTTAAGTCCCTTGGGGTTTTTATTATGGACTTCTTTAAAATGTTTGGAGAGTAAGTGGCCTTCTACACCATTTTCAATATTAAGTAGGTGTTCCCTAATTCTGTCCCTCAACATGCGTGAGGTCTCCCCTAAATATTGCATCTTACACGGACATTCTATTAGATAGACTACATTCTTGTCAGAGCATCTAATTAGATCCTTGATTTTAAATTCCTTATGTGTCACTGTAGATGTTATACTTGTTTTTTTACAACTGAATTTACATGCTTTACATGATATACACGGATAGTAGCCTTCTAGTTTATTACCTTTTAAGTCCATATCTACACTTTTTATTGTCCTTGGCCTAAAGGTGCTAGGTGCTAGAATTGATTTCAAGTTTCTTGCTTTTTTAAAAACAATTCTTGGTTTATCAGTTAGGGATTCTCCTAAGAAAGGGTCTCTTTGCAGTAAATGCCAGTGTTTATTGAGAACCCCTCTTAATTTATTATGATTAACATTAAAATCAGTTATAAATGGTATGTCCAATATACCTTCTATTGATTCTTTAGGTTGTTTTCCTATTAGAAGCTCATCCTGTGATTTTTCTTGGGCTTTTTGTTTAGCTGTTTTTATTAAATTCGGATTGTAGCCTCTCTTTTTAAATTTTTCTTCTAAGAGTGTAGATTGTAGGGCAAAATCCTCTTGTTCACTACAATTTTTCCTAATTCTTAAGAATTGGTTTTTAGGGATATTTTCAAGCCACTTTTTATAGGGGCAACTCTTATTATGAATAAAATTATTGGAATCAACCTCCTTAAAATGTGTTTTGGTGGTGATTTTATCATTACTGATTACAATATCCACGTCCAAAAGAAGTGGATATTCTAGAAACTGTAAAATTCTAGGATTTCTAAAAGAATGCCAGGAAAATTTATGAGAAGAACACCAAGAAATGTAAGTCTTCCTAGACACAGATTTATGAGCCTGTAATATAGAATTAATCACTGAGTCAGAGAAACCTCTATGACTAAGAATCAAGCGTTCAATTTCCATACCTTCAAATTTAATGATTTGAGATCCTGATGGAAAAAAGGGCCTTGAGATAGAAGGTCTGGTCTTAACGGAAGAGTCCAAGGTTGGCAACTGGCCATCCGAATGAGATCCGCATACCAAAACCTGTGAGGCCATGCTGGAGCCACCAGCAGTACAAACAAACGTTCCATTAGAATTTTGGAAATCACTTTTGGAAGAAGAACTAGAGGCGGAAAGATATAGGCAGGATGATAATTCCAAGGAAGCGACAACGCGTCCACTGCCTCCGCCTAAGGATCCCTGGATCTGGACAGATACCTGGGAAGTTTCTTGTTTAGATGAGAGGCCATCAGATCTATTTCTGGAAGTCCCCAAATTTGAACAATCTGAAGAAATATCTCTGGGTGAAGAGACCATTCGCCCGGATGTAACGTCTGAGATAGTCCACTTCCCAATTGTCTACACCTGGGATGTGAACCGCAGAGATTAGACAGGAGCTGGATTCCGCCCATAGAAGTATCCGAGATACTTCTTTCATAGCCTGAGGACTGTGAGTCCCACCTTGATGATTGACATAAGCCACGGTTGTGACATTGTCTGTCTGAAAACAAATAAACGATTCTCTCTTCAGAAGAGGCCAGAACTGGAGAGCTCTGAAAATCGCACGGAGTTCCAAAATGTTGATTGGTAATATCGCCTCCTGAGATTCCCAAACCCCCTGCGCTGTCAGAGACCCCCATACAGCACCCCAACCTGTCAGACTCGCATCTGTTGAGATCACAGTCCAGGTTGGACGAACAAAAGAAGCCCCTTGAACTAGACGATGGTGATCTATCCACCACGTCAGAGAGTGTTGTACATTGGGATTTTAAGGATATTAATTGTGATATCTTTGTATAATCCTTGCACCACTGGTTCAGCATACAAAGCTGAAGAGGTCGCATGTGAAAACGAGCAAAAGGGATCGCGTCCGATGCAGCAGTCATAAGACCTAGAATTTCCATGCACAAAGCTACCGAAGGGAATAATTGAGACTGAAGGTTTCGACAGGCTGAAACCAATTTCAGACGTCTCTTTTCTGTTAGAGACAAGGTCATGGACACTGAATCTATTTGAAAACCCAAAAAGGTTACCTTTGTATGAGGAATCAACGAACTCTTTGGTAAATTGATCCTCCAACCATGTCTTTGAAGAAACGACACAAGTTGATTCGTATGAGATTCTGCAGAATGTGAAGACTGAGCAAGTACCAAGATATCGTCCAAATAAGGAAATACCGCAATACCCTGTTCTCTGATTACAGAGAGAAGGGCATCGAGAACCTTTGAAAAGATCCTTGGAGCTGTTGCTAGGCCAAACGGAAGAGCCACAAACTGGTAATGCTTGTCTAGAAAAGAGAACCTCAGAAACTGATAATGAGCTGGATGAATTGGAATATGAAGGTATGCATCCTGTAAATCTATTGTGGACATATAATGCCCTTGCTGAACAAAAGGCAGAATAGTCCTTATAGTCACCATTTTGAATGTTGGTATCCTTACATAACGATTCAATATCTTTAGATCCAGAACTGGTCTGATGGAATTCTCCTTCTTTGGTACAATGAATAGATTTGAATAAAACCCCAGACCCCGTTCCAGAACTGGAACTGGCACAATTACCCCAGCCAACTCTAGATCTGAAACACATTTCAGAAACGCCTGAGCCTTCACTGGGTTTATTGGAATGCGAGAGAGAAAAAATCTTCTCGCAGGTGGCCTTACCTTGAAACCTATTCTGTACCCTTGTGAAACAATGTTCTGAATCCAAAGACTGTGAATCGAATTGATCCAAATATCTTTGAAAAATCGTAACCTGCCCCCTACCAGCTGTGCTGGAATGAGGGCCGCACCTTCATGTGGACTTGGGAGCTGGCTTTGACTTTCTAAAAGGCTTGGATTTATTCCAGACTGGAGAAGGCTTCCAAACAGAACCGTTCCCTTAGGGGAAGGGTCAGGCTTTTGTTCCTTATTTTGACGAAAGGAACGAAAACGATTAGCAGCCCTGTATTTACCTTTAGATTTTTTATCCTGAGGCAAAAAGGATCCTTTCCCTCCAGTAACAGTTGAAATAATAGAATCCAACTGAGAATCAAACAATTTATTACCTTGGAAAGAAAGAGAAAGCAAAGTTGACTTTAGAAGTCATATCTGCATTCCAAGTTTTAAGCCATAAAGCTCTTCTAGCTAAAATAGCTAAAGACATATACCTGACATCAATTCTAATGATATCAAAGATGGCATCACAAATAAAGTTATTAGCATGTTGAAGAAGTTTAACAATGCTATGAGTATTATGGTCTGACACTTGTTGCGCTAAAGCCTCTAACCATAAAGTGGAGGCAGCATCAACATCAGCCAAAGAAATAGCAGGTCTAAGAAGATTACCTGAACATAAATAAGCTCTCCTTAGAAAGGATTCAAGTTTCCTATCTAAAGGATCCTTAAATGAAGTACTATCTGCCATAGGAATAGTAGTACGTTTAGCAAGAGTAGAGATAACCCCATCAACCTTAGGGATTTTGTCCCAAAACTCTAATCTATCAGATGGCACAGGGTACAGTTTCTTAAACCTTTGAGAAGGAGTAAATGAAGTACCCAGATTATTCCATTCCCTAGAAATTACTTCAGAAATAGCATCAGGGACAGGAAAAACTTCTGGAATAACTATATGAGGTTTGAAAACCGAATTTAAACGCTTAGTAGATTTAGTATCAAGAGGACTAGACTCCTCCATCTCTAATGCGATTAACACTTCTTTAAGTAAAGAACGAATAAATTCCATCTTAAATAAATAACATAATTTATGCTTACCTGATAAATTTATTTCTCTTGTAGTGTATCCAGTCCACGGATCATCCATTACTTATGGAATATATTCTCCTTCCCAACAGGAAGCTGCAAGAGTCCACCCACAGCAAAGCTGCTATATAGCTCCTCCCCTAACTGCCATATTCAGTCATTCGACCGAAAACATGCAGAGAAAGGAAAAACCATAGGGTGCAGTGGTGACTGTAGTTCAAATGAAAAAATTACCTGCCTTAAAGTGACAGGGCGGGCCGTGGACTGGATACACTACAAGAGAAATAAATTTATCAGGTAAGCATAAATTATGTTTTCTCTTGTTAAGTGTATCCAGTCCACGGATCATCCATTACTTATGGAATACCAATACCAAAGCTAAAGTACACGGATGATGGGAGGGACAAGGCAGGTACTTAAACGGAAGTTACCACTGCCTGTAAAAAACCCTTTCTCCCAAAAATAGCCTCCGAAGAAGCAAGGTATCAAATTTGTTAAATTTGAAAAGTATGAAGCGCAGACCAAGACTCCGTCTTGTAAATCTGTTCAACAGAAGACACATTTAAAAAAGGCCTAAGTGAAAACCACAGCTCTAGTAGAATGAGCTGTAATCCCTTCAGGAGGCTGCTGTCCAGCAGTCTCATAAGCTAAATGAATTATGCTTTTAACCAAAAAGACAGAGAGGCTGCTGAAGTCTTTTGACCTCTCCTCTGTCCAGAATAGACAACAAACATGGTGAACGTTTGATGAAAACTGTAGTAGCTTGTAAGTAAAACTTTAAAGCACAAACCACGTCCAATATTGTGTAATAGACGTTCCTTCTTTGAGGAAGGATTAGGATACAAGCATGGAACAACTATCTCTTGAGTGATGTACTTGTTAGATACCACCTTAGGAAAAAACCCAGGTTGGTACGCAGGACTACCTTATCCGTACGAAGGACCAGATAAGGAGAATCACATTGTAACACAGATAACTTGGAGACTCTACGAGTCAAGGAATTAGCTACCCAAAAGGAACTTTCCAAGATAAAGATTGATATCTATGGAACAAAAAAGGTTCAAACGGAACTTCTTGAAGAACCTTAAGAATCAGGTTTAAGCTCCATGGCGGAGCAACAGTTTTAAACACAGGCTTGGATCTAACCAAAGCCTGACCAAATGCCTGAACGTCTAGAATACCTGCCAGACGCTTGTGCAAAAAAATAGACAGAGTAAAAATCTGTCCCCTTTTAAGGAATTAGCTGACAACCCTTTTCTCAAAAACATCTTGGAGAAAAGATAATATCCTGGGAATCCAGACTTTACTCCATGAGTAACCCTTGGATTCATAACAATCAGATATTTACACCATATCTATGTTCAATTTTCCTAGAGACAGGCTTTCATGTCTGTATTAAGGTATCAATGACTGACTCTGAAAAGCCATGCTTTGATAACATCAAGCGTTCAGTCTCCAGGCAGTCCATCTCAGATTGATTCTATTTAGATGGTTGAAAGGACCCTGAGGTAGAGGGACCTGTCTCAGAAGCAGAGACCGTGATGGAAAGGATGACATGTCCACCAGATCTGCATACCAGGTCCTGCGTGGCTACGCAGGCGCTGTCAAAAACACCAAAGCCCTCTCCTGCTTGGTCTTGACCTCCGGAGGAAATCCCACTCCCCCGGAAGAAAAGTCTGACGACTTAGAAAATCCACCTCCCAGTTCTCAACACCTGGGATATGGATAGCTGATAGACAAGAGTGAGTCTCTGTCCAGTGAATTATTGTAAGACTTCTAACATCGCTAGGGAACTTCTGTTCCCCCTTGATGGCTGATGTAAGCCACAGTCGTGTATATTGTCCGACTGAGTATGATGTACCTCAGAGTTGCTAACTGAGGCCAAGTCTGAAGAGCATGGAATATCACTCCCAGTTCCAGAATATTTATTAGAAGGAGGGTCTCCTCCTAAGTCCACTATCCCTGAGCCTTCAGGGAGTTCCAGACTGCATCCCAACCTAAAAGGCTGGCATCTATTGTAACAATTGTCCCATCTGACCTGCGGAAGGTCATACCCTTGGACAGATGGACCCGACATAGACACCAGAGAAGAGAATCTCTGGTCTCTTGGTCCAGGTTTAACAGGGGGACAAATCTGTGTAAGCCCCGTTCCTCTGACTGAGCATGCATAGTTGCAGGGGTCTGAAATGTAGACGTGCAAACGGTACTATGTCCCTTGCCGCTACCATTAAGCCGATTTCATTCATGTACTGAGCCACCGAAGGGCGCGGATGGGATGAAAAAACACGGCAGAAATTTAGAAACTTTGACAACCTGGACTCCGTCAGGTAAATTTTCATTTCTACAGAATCTATCAGAGTCCCTAGGAGGGAAACCCTTGAGATTGGGGATAGAGAACTCTTTCCTTGTTCACTTTCCACCCATGTGATCTCAGAAATGCCAGTACTACGTCCGTATGAGACTGGGCAATTTGGATGTTTGACGCCTGTATCAGGATGTCGTCTAAATAAGGGGCCACTTCTATGCCCCGCGGTCTAAGGACCGCCAAAGCGACCCCAGAACCTCCATAAAGATTCTTGGGGCTGTAGATATCCCAAAGGAAAGAGCTACAAACTGGTAATGCCTGTCTAGAAAGGTCAAACCTGAAAAACGATGGTGATCTTTATGCATCACAATGTGAGGATAAGCATCCTTCAAATCCATTGTAGTCCTCTATTGACTCTCCTGGATCATAGTTAAGATGGTACGAATAGTTTCCATCTTAAATGACGGAATTCTGAGGAATTTGTTTAAGATCTTTAGATCCAAAATAGGTCTGAAGGTTCCCTCTCCTTGGGAACCACAAACAGATTTGAGTAAAAACTCTGTCCCTGTTCCTCTCTTGGAACTGGATGGATCTCGTACACAATGTAAGAATGCCTCCTTCTTTATCTGGTTTGCAGATAATTGTGAAAGGCGAAATCTCCCCTTTTTTTGGGGGGGAATCTTTGAAATCCAGAAGATATCTCTGGGATATAAATTCCAATGCCTAGGGATCCTGGGCATCTCTTGCCCACGCCTGGGCAAAGAATGAAAGTCTGCCCCCTATAGGATCCGTTACCGGATAGGGGTCCGTTCCTTCATGCTGCCTTAGAGGCAGCAGCAGGCTCCTTGGCCTGCTTATCTTTGTTCCAGGTCCGATTGTCTCCAGACCGCCTTGGACTGAGCAAAAATTCCCTCTTGTTTTGCCTTAGAGGAAGAGGATGCCACACCTGCCCTGAAGTTTTTAAAAGGTACGAAAATTAGACTTTTTTTTTTTTTTTTTTGCCCTTGATTTAGACCTATCCTGAGGAAGGGCATGACCTTTTCCTCCAGTGATATAAGCAATAATCTCCTTCAAACCAGGCCCGAATAGGGTCTGCCCCTTGAAGGGAAGTTAAGTAGCTTATTTATTAAAGTCACGACAGCTGACCATGATATAAGCCATAGCGCTCTGCGCGCCAGTATAGTAAAAAACAGAATTCTTAGCCGTTAGTCTAGTCAAATGAACAAGGCATCAGAAAACAAAGGAATTGGCTAGCATAAGCTTGTCAAATATATTCATCCAATGGAGTCGCTTAACTGTAAAGCCTCATCAAGAGACTCAACCCAGAACGCCGCAGCAGCAGTGACAGAAGCAATGTATGCAAGGGGCTGCAGGATAAAACCCTGTTGAATAAACATTTTTTATCCATTGGATCTAAAAAGCACAACTGTCCTCGTCAGAGGTAGTGGTACGCTTAGCTAGAGTAGAAACTCTTCTCTCCACCTTAGGAACTGTCTGCCAGAAGTCCCGTGTGGTGGTAACTATTAGAAAACATTCTTCTAAAAAATAGGAGGGGAAGAGAACGGCACACCTGGTCTATCCCATTCCTTATTAAAAAAAATTTTTTTAGTAAACCTCTTTAGGTATTGGAAAAACATCAGTACACACCGGCACTGCATATTATTTATCCAGTCTACACAATTTCTCTGGCCCTGCGATTGTACACATTCATTCAGAGCAGCCAAAGCCTCCCTGAGCAACAAGTGGAGGTTCTCAAGCATAAATTTTAAATGTAGAAATATCAGAATCAAGTTAAATCATCTTCCCTGAGTCAAAAAAAAAAATTACCCACAGACTAAGCATATTGTGAGGTAGTATCATACATGGTTCTTAAAGCGTCTGTATGCTCTGTATCTACCCCCAGAGCTAACTGCTTTCCTTTAATTTCAGGTAGTCTGACTAATACTGCTGCCAGAATATTATTCACCACCTTTGCCATGTCTTGTAAAATAAACGCTATGGGCGCCCTTGATGTACTTGGCACCATTTGAGCGTGAGTCCCTGAAGCGGGAGTCGAAGGGTCTGACACGTGGGGAGAGTTAGTCGGCATAACTTTCCCCTCGACAGAATCCCCTGGTAAAAGAAACGCTATGGGTGCCCTTGATGTACTTGGCGCCATTTGAGCGTGAGTCCCTAAAGCGGGAGTCAAAAGGTCTGACACGTGGGGAGAGTTAGTCGGCATAACTACCCCCACGACAGAATCCTCTGGTGATAATGTTTTTAAAGACAAAAAATGATCTTTATTGTTTAACATGAAATCAGTACATCTGGTACACATTCTAAGATGGGGTTCCACCATGGCTTTAAAACATAATAAACACAGAGCTTCCTCTATGTCAGACATGTTAGAACAGACTAATAATGAGACTAGTAAGCTTGGAAAACACTTTAAATCAAGTTAACAAGCAAATATATAAAACGTTACTGTGCCTTTAAGAGAAACAAATTTTGTCAAAATTTGAAAAACAGTGAAAAAAAAAAAAAGGCAGTAAAACAAACAAAATTTTTACAGTACATGTAATAAGGTAACAGAGCATTGCACCCACTTGCAAATGGATGATTAACCCCTTAATGCAAAAAACAGATAAAAAAAAAAAAATGACATAGACGTTTTTAAAAACAGACACAACAAACTGCCACAGCCAACAGTGGGAAGCTTCAGTTAACTGTTTCTATGCAAAATTTAAGCCAGCCATGTGGAAAAAACTTAGGCCCCAATAAGTTTTATCACCAAACATATGTTAAAAAACGATTAAACATGCCAGCAAACGTTTTAAAACACATTTTTACAAGAGTATGTATCTCTATTAATAAGCCTGATACCAGTCGCTATCGCTGCATTTAAGGCTTTACTTACATTACTTCGGTATCAGCAGTATTTTCTTAGTCAATTCCATTCCTAGAAAAATATTTTACTGCACATACCTTATCTGCAGGAAAACCTGCACGCCATTCCCCCTCTGAAGTACCTCACTCCTCAGAATGTGTGAGAATAGCAAATGGATCTTAGTTACGTCTGCTAAGATCATAGAAAAACGCAGGCATATTCTTCTTCCAAATACTGCCTGAGATAAACAGCACACTCCGGTGCCATTTAAAAATAACAAACTTTTGATTGAAGAATAAACTAAGTAGAAAGCACCACAGACTCTCACGACCTCCTATCTATGTTGAGGCTTGCAAGAGAATGACTGAATATGGCAGTTAGGGGAGGAGCTATATAGCAGCTTTGCTGTGGGTGGACTCTTGCAGCTTCCTGTTGGGAAGGAGAATATATTCCATAAGTAATGGATGATCCGTGGACTGGATACACTTAACAAGAGAAATGAAGATTTATCAGTGTCAATATCTGAGATAGAATCTTCTGAACCAGATAGATCCTCATCAGAAACAGACAAGTCAGAATGATGACGGTCACTTAAAAATTCATCTGAAATATGAGAAGTTTTAAAAGACCTTTTACGTTTACTGGAAGGAGGAATAACAGACAGAGCCTTCCTAATAGATTTAGAAACAAATTCTTTTACATTAACAGGAACATCCTGAGCATTAGATGTTGTTTGAACAACAATAGGTAATGGATTATTACTAATGGAAATACTATCTGCATTAGCAAGCTTATCATGACATTCATCACAAACTACAGCCGGAGGAACAGTTACCACAAGTTTACAACAAATGCACTTAACTTTGGTAGATCCAGCATCAGGCAGCGTCTTTCCAGAAGTAGATTCTGATCCAGGGTCCAGTTGAGACATCTTGCAATATGTAATAGAAAAAACAACATATAAAGCAAAATTATCAAATTCCTTAAATGACAGTTTCAGGAATGGGAAAAAACATAATTTATGCTTACCTGATAAATTTATTTCTCTTGTAGTGTATCCAGTCCACGGATCATCCATTACTTATGGGATATATTCTCCTTCCCAACAGGAAGTTGCAAGAGTCCACCCACAGCAAAGCTGCTATATAGCTCCTCCCCTAACTGCCATTACCAGTCATTCGACCGAAAACATGCAGAGAAAGGAAAACCATAGGGTGCAGTGGTGACTGTAGTTTAATGGAAAAATTACCTGCCTTAAAGTGACAGGGCGGGCCGTGGACTGGATACACTACAAGAGAAATAAATTTATCAGGTAAGCATAAATTATGTTTTCTCTTGTTAAGTGTATCCAGTCCACGGATCATCCATTACTTATGGGATACCAATACCAAAGCTAAAGTACACGGATGATGGGAGGGACAAGGCAGGTACTTAAACGGAAGTTACCACTGCCTGTAAAAAACCCTTTCTCCCAAAAAACAGAATTTATGTTTACCTGATAAATTTCTTTCTCCAACGGTGTGTCCGGTCCACGGCGTCATCCTTACTTGTGGGATATTCTCTTCCCCAACAGGAAATGGCAAAGAGCCCAGCAAAGCTGGTCACATGATCCCTCCCAGGCTCCGCCTACCCCAGTCATTCGACCGACGTTAAGGAGGAATAATAGCATAGGAGAAACCATATGGTACCGTGGTGACTGTAGTTAAAGAAAATAAATTATCAGACCTGATTAAAAAACCAGGGCGGGCCGTGGACCGGACACACCGTTGGAGAAAGAAATTTATCAGGTAAACATAAATTCTGTTTTCTCCAACATAGGTGTGTCCGGTCCACGGCGTCATCCTTACTTGTGGGAACCAATACCAAAGCTTTAGGACACGGATGAAGGGAGGGAGCAAATCAGGTCACCTAAATGGAAGGCACCACGGCTTGCAAAACCTTTCTCCCAAAAATAGCCTCAGAAGAAGCAAAAGTATCAAACTTGTAAAATTTGGTAAAAGTGTGCAGTGAAGACCAAGTCGCTGCCCTACATATCTGATCAACAGAAGCCTCGTTCTTGAAGGCCCATGTGGAAGCCACAGCCCTAGTGGAATGAGCCGTGATTCTTTCGGGAGGCTGCCGTCCGGCAGTCTCGTAAGCCAATCTGATGATGCTTTTAATCCAAAAAGAGAGAGAGGTAGAAGTTGCTTTTTGACCTCTCCTTTTACCTGAATAAACAACAAACAGGGAAGATGTTTGTCTAAAATCCTTTGTAGCATCTAAATAGAATTTTAGAGCGCGAACAACATCCAAATTGTGCAACAAGCGTTCCTTCTTTGAAACTGGTTTCGGACACAGAGAAGGTACGATAATCTCCTGGTTAATGTTTTTGTTAGAAACAACTTTTGGAAGAAAACCAGGTTTAGTACGTAAAACCACCTTATCTGCATGGAACACCAGATAAGGAGGAGAACACTGCAGAGCAGATAATTCTGAAACTCTTCTAGCAGAAGAAATTGCAACTAAAAACAAAACTTTCCAAGATAATAACTTAATATCAACGGAATGTAAGGGTTCAAACGGAACCCCCTGAAGAACTGAAAGAACTAGATTGAGACTCCAAGGAGGAGTCAAAGGTTTGTAAACAGGCTTGATTCTAACCAGAGCCTGAACAAAGGCTTGAACATCTGGCACAGCTGCCAGTTTTTTGTGAAGTAACACCGACAAGGCAGAAATCTGTCCCTTCAGGGAACTTGCCGATAATCCTTTTTCCAATCCTTCTTGAAGGAAGGATAGAATCCTAGGAATCTTAACCTTGTCCCAAGGGAATCCTTTAGATTCACACCAACAGATATATTTTTTCCAAATTTTGTGGTAAATCCTTCTAGTTACAGGCTTTCTGGCCTGAACAAGAGTATCGATAACAGAATCTGAGAAACCTCGCTTCGATAAAATCAAGCGTTCAATCTCCAAGCAGTCAGCTGGAGTGAAACCAGATTCGGATGTTCGAACGGACCCTGAACAAGAAGGTCTCGTCTCAAAGGTAGCTTCCAAGGTGGAGCCGATGACATATTCACCAGATCTGCATACCAAGTCCTGCGTGGCCACGCAGGAGCTATCAAGATCACCGACGCCCTCTCCTGATTGATCCTGGCTACCAGCCTGGGGATGAGAGGAAACGGCGGGAACACATAAGCTAGTTTGAAGGTCCAAGGTGCTACTAGTGCATCCACTAGAGCCGCCTTGGGATCCCTGGATCTGGACCCGTAGCAAGGAACTTTGAAGTTCTGACGAGAGGCCATCAGATCCATGTCTGGAATGCCCCAAAGTTGAGTGACTTGGGCAAAGATTTCCGGATGGAGTTCCCACTCCCCCGGATGCAATGTCTGACGACTCAGAAAATCCGCTTCCCAATTTTCCACTCCCGGGATGTGGATAGCAGACAGGTGGCAGGAGTGAGACTCCGCCCATAGAATAATCTTGGTCACTTCTTCCATCGCTAGGGAACTCCTTGTTCCCCCCTGATGGTTGATGTACGCAACAGTCGTCATGTTGTCTGATTGAAACCGTATGAACTTGGTCCTCGCTAGCTGAGGCCAAGCCTTGAGAGCATTGAATATCGCTCTCAGTTCCAGAATATTTATCGGTAGAAGAGATTCTTCCCGAGACCAAAGACCCTGAGCTTTCAGGGATCCCCAGACCGCACCCCAGCCCATCAGACTGGCGTCGGTCGTGACAATGACCCACTCTGGTCTGTGGAATGTCATCCCTCGTGACAGGTTGTCCATGGACAGCCACCAACGGAGTGAGTCTCTGGTCCTCTGATTTACTTGTATCTTTGGAGACAAGTCTGTATAGTCCCCATTCCACTGACTGAGCATGCACAGTTGTAATGGTCTTAGATGAATGCGCGCAAAAGGAACTATGTCCATTGCCGCTACCATCAACCCGATCACTTCCATGCACTGAGCTACGGAAGGAAGAGGAACGGAATGAAGTATTCGACAAGAGTCCAGAAGCTTTGTCTTTCTGGCCTCTGTTAGAAAAATCCTCATTTCTGAGGAGTCTATAATTGTTCCCAAGAAGGGAACCCTTGTTGACGGGGATAGAGAACTCTTTTCCACGTTCACTTTCCATCCGTGCGATCTGAGAAAGGCCAGGACGATGTCCGTGTGAGCCTTTGCTCGAGGGAGGGACGACGCTTGAATCAGAATGTCGTCCAGGTAAGGTACTACTGCAATGCCCCTTGGTCTTAGCACAGCTAGAAGGGACCCTAGTACCTTTGTGAAAATCCTTGGAGCAGTGGCTAATCCGAAAGGAAGCGCCACGAACTGGTAATGTTTGTCCAGGAATGCAAACCTTAGGAACCGATGATGTTCCTTGTGGATAGGAATATGTAGATACGCATCCTTTAAATCCACCGTGGTCATGAATTGACCTTCCTGGATGGAAGGAAGGATAGTTCGAATGGTTTCCATCTTGAAAGATGGGACCTTGAGAAATTTGTTTAAGATCTTGAGATCTAGGATTGGTCTGAATGTTCCCTCTTTTTTGGGAACTATGAACAGATTGGAGTAGAACCCCATCCCTTGTTCTCTCAATGGAACAGGATGAATCACTCCCATTTTTAACAGGTCTTCTACACAATGTAAGAACGCCTGTCTTTTTATGTGGTCTGAAGACAACTGAGACCTGTGGAACCTTCCCCTTGGGGGAAGTCCCTTGAATTCCAGAAGATAACCCTGGGAGACTATTTCTAGCGCCCAAGGATCCAGAACATCTCTTGCCCAAGCCTGAGCGAAGAGAGAGAGTCTGCCCCCCACCAGATCCGGTCCCGGATCGGGGGCCGATATTTCATGCTGTCTTGGTAGCAGTGGCAGGTTTCTTTGCCTGCTTTCCCTTGTTCCAGCCTTGCATTGGTCTCCAAGCTGGCTTGGCCTGAGAAGTATTACCCTCTTGCTTAGAGGACGTAGCACCTTGGGCTGGTCCGTTTTTACGAAAGGGACGAAAATTAGGTCTATTTTTTGCCTTGAAAGGCCGATCCTGAGGAAGGGCATGGCCCTTACCCCCAGTGATATCAGAGATAATCTCTTTCAAGTCAGGACCAAACAGCGTTTTCCCCTTGAAAGGAATGTTTAGTAGCTTGTTCTTGGAAGACGCATCAGCCGACCAAGATTTCAACCAAAGCGCTCTGCGCGCCACAATAGCAAACCCAGAATTCTTAGCCGCTAACTTAGCCAATTGCAAAGAGGCGTCTAGAGTGAAAGAATTAGCCAATTTGAGAGCATTGACTCTGTCCATAATCTCCTCATAAGGAGGAGAGTCACTATCGAGCACCTTAATCAGTTCATCAAACCAGAAATATGCGGCTGTAGTGACAGGGACAATGCATGAAATGGGTTGTAGAAGGTAACCCTGCTGAACAAACATCTTTTTAAGCAAACCTTCTAATTTTTTATCCATAGGATCTTTGAAAGCACAACTATCCTCTATGGGAATAGTGGTGCGTTTGTTTAAAGTAGAAACCGCTCCCTCGACCTTGGGGACTGACTGCCATAAGTCCTTTCTGGGGTCGACCATAGGAAACAATTTTTTAAATATGGGGGGAGGGACGAAAGGAATACCGGGCCTTTCCCATTCTTTATTAACAATGTCCGCCACCCGCTTGGGTATAGGAAAAGCTTCTGGGAGCCCCGGCACCTCTAGGAACTTGTCCATTTTACATAGTTTCTCTGGGATGACCAAATTTTCACAATCATCCAGAGTGGATAATACCTCCTTAAGCAAAATGCGGAGATGTTCCAATTTAAATTTAAAAGTAATCACATCAGATTCAGCCTGCTGAGAAATGTTCCCTAAATCAGTAATTTCTCCCTCAGACAAAACCTCCCTGGCTCCCTCAGATTGGGTTAGGGGCCCTTCAGAGATATTAATATCAGCGTCGTCATGCTCTTCAGTAACTAAAACAGAGCATCCACGCTTACGCTGACAAGGGTTCATTTTGGCTAAAATGTTTTTGACAGAATTATCCATTACAGCCGTTAATTGTTGCATAGTAAGGAGTATTGGCGCGCTAGATGTACTAGGGGCCTCCTGAGTGGGCAAGACTCGTGTAGACGAAGGAGGGAATGATGCAGTACCATGCTTACTCCCCTCACTTGAGGAATCATCTTGGGCATCATTGTCATTATCACATAAATCACATTTATTTAAATGAATAGGAATTCTGGCTTCCCCACATTCAGAACACAGTCTATCTGGTAGTTCAGACATGTTAAACAGGCATAAACTTGATAAGAAAGTACAAAAAACGTTTTGAAATAAAACCGTTACTGTCACTTTAAATTTTAAACTGAACACACTTTATTACTGCAATTGCGAAAAAACATGAAGGAATTGTTCAAAATTCACCAAACTTTCACCACAGTGTCTTAAAGCCTTGAAAATATTGCACACCAATTTTGGAAGCTTTAACCCTTAAAATAACGGAACCGGAGCCGTTTTAAGCTTTAACCCCTTTACAGTCCCTGGTATCTGCTTTGCTGAGACCCAACCAAACCCAAGGGGAATACGATACCAAATGATGCCTTCAGAAGTCTTTTATCAGTATCAGAGCTCCTCTCACATGCGACTGCATGCCATGCCTCTCAAAAACAAGTGCGCAACACCGGCGCGAAAATGAGACTCTGCCTATGCTTTGGGAAAGCCCCTAAAGAATAAGGTGTCTAAAACAGTGCCTGCCGATATTATTATATCAAAATACCCAGAATAAATGATTCCTCAAGGCTAAATAAGTGTTAATATCAATCGATTTAGCCCAAAAAATGTCTACAGTCTAAATAAGCCCTTGTGAAGCCCTTATTTACAATCGTAATAAACATGGCTTACCGGATCCCATAGGGAAAATGACAGCTTCCAGCATTACATCGTCTTGTTAGAATGTGTCATACCTCAAGCAGCAAAGGACTGCAAACTGTTCCCCCAACTGAAGTTAATGCTCTCAACAGTCCTGTGTGGAACAGCCATGGATTTTAGTTACGGTTGCTAAAATCATTTTCCTCATACAAACAGAATTCTTCATCTCTTTTCTGTTTCTGAGTAAATAGTACGTACCAGCACTATTTGAAAATAACAAACTCTTGATTGAATAATGAAAAACTACAGTTAAACACTAAAAAACTCTAAGCCATCTCCGTGGAGATGTTGCCTGTACAACGGCAAAGAGAATGACTGGGGTAGGCGGAGCCTGGGAGGGATCATGTGACCAGCTTTGCTGGGCTCTTTGCCATTTCCTGTTGGGGAAGAGAATATCCCACAAGTAAGGATGACGCCGTGGACCGGACACACCTATGTTGGAGAAATAGCCTCCGAAGAAGCAAGGTATCAAATTTGTTAAATTTGAAAAAGTATGAAACGCAGACCAAGACTCCGTCTTGTAATCTGTTCAACAGAAGCCACATTTAAAAAAGGCCCAAGTGAAAACCACAGCTCTAGTAGAATGAGCTGTAATACCTTCAGGAGGCTGTTGTCCAGCAGTCTCATAAGCTAAATGAATTATGCTTTTTAACCAAAAAGACAGAGAGGTTGCTGAAGTCCTTTGACCTCTCCTCTGTCCAGAATAGACAACAAACAAGGTGAATGTTTGATGAAAATCTGTAGTAGCTTGTAAGTAAAATTTTAAAACACGAACCCCGTCCAAATTGTGTAATAGACGTTCCTTCTTTGAAGAAGGATTAGGATACAAGAATGGAACAGCAATCTCTTGAGTGATATTCTTGTTAGATACCACCTTAGGTAAAAACCCAGGTTGGTACACAGGACTACCTTATCCGTACGGAGAACCAGATAAGGAGAATCACATTGCAACGCAGATAACTCGGAGACTCTATGAGCCGAGGAAATAGCTACCAAAAAGGAACTTTCCAAGATAGAAGTTTGATATCTATGGAATGAAAAGGTTCAAATGGAACTCCTTGAAGAACCTTAAGAACCAGCTTTAAGCTCCATGGCGGAGCAACATTTTTAACCACAGGCTTGGTTCTAACCAAAGCCTGACCAAATGCCTGAACGTCTAGAATACCTGCCAGACGCTTGTGCAAAAGAATAGACAGAGTAGAAATCTGTCCTTTTAAAGAACTAGCTGACAACCCTTTTCTCAAAATCATCTTGGAGAAAAGATAATATCCTGGGAATCCAGACTTTACTCCATGAGTAACCCTTGGATTCATAACAATAAGATATTTACACCATATCTTATGTTAAATTTTCCTAGAGACAGGCTTTTATGCCTGTATTAAGGTATCAATTACTGACTCGGAGAAGCCATGCTTTGATAACATCAAGCGTTCTGTCTCCAGGCAGTCCATCTCAGATTAGTTATATTTAGATGGTTGAAAAGACCCTGAGGTAGAGGGTCCTGTCTCAGAAGCAGAGACCGTGGTGGAAAGGATGACATGTCCACCAGATCTGCATACCAGGTCCTGCGTGGCCACGCAGGCGCTGTCAAAAGCACCAAAGCACTCTCCTGCTTGATCTTGTGCAAACCCCTCCGGAGGGAATTCCCACTCCCCCGGATGAAAAGTCTGACGACTTAGAAAATCTGCCTCCCAGTTCTCAACACCTGGGATAGGGATAGCTTTTAGACAAGAGTGAGTCTCTGTCCAGTGAATTATTTTAAGACTTCTAACATTGCTAGGGAACTTCTGTTCCCCCTTGATGGTTGATGTAAGCCACAGTCGTGATATTGTCCGACTGAAATATGATGTACCTCAGAGTTGCTAACTGAGGCCAAGTCTGAAGAGCATGGAATATCGCTCCCAGAATAGTTATTAGAAGGAGGGTCTCCTCCTAAGTCCACTATCCCTGAGCCTTCAGGGAGTTCCAGACTGCATCCCAACCTAAAAGGCTGGCATCCATTGTAACAATTGTCCCATCTGACCTGCGGAAGGTCATACCCTTAGACAGATGGACCCGACATAGTCACCAGAGAAGAGAATCTCTGGTCTCTTGGTCCAGGTTCAACAGGGGGACAAATCTGTGTAATCCCCGTTTCTCTGACTGAGCATGCATAGTTGCAGCGGTCTGAAATGTAGACGTGCAAACGGTACTATGTCCCTTGCCGCTACCTATTAAGCCGATTTCATTCATGTACTGAGCCACCGAAGGGCGCGGATGGGATGAAAAACACGGCAGAAATTTAGAAACTTTGACAACCTGGACTCCGTCAGGTAAATTTTCATTTCTACAGAATCTATCAGAGTCCCTAGGAGGGAAACCCTTGAGATTGGGGATAGAGAACTCTTTCCTTGTTCACTTTCCAACCATGTGATCTCAGAAATGCCAGTACTATGTCCGTATGAGACTTGGCAATTTGAATGTTTGACGCCTGTATCAGGATGTCGTCTAACTAAGGGGCCACTTCTATGCCCCGCGGCCTAAGGACCGCCAAAGCGACCCCAGAACCTCCATAAAGATTCTTGGGGCTGTAGATATCCCAAAGGAAAGAGCTACAAACTGGTAATGCCTGTCTAGAAAGGCAAACCTGAAAAACGAAGGTGATCTTTATGCATCACAATGTGAGGATAAGCATCTTCAAATCCATTGTAGTCCTCTATTGACTCTCCTGGATCATAGTTAAGATGGTACGAATAGTTTCCATCTTAAATGACGGAATTCTGAGGAATTTGTTTAAGATCTTTAGATCCAAAATAGGTCTAAAGGTTCCCTCACCTTGGGAACCACAAACAGATTTGAGTAAAAACTCTGTCCCTGTTCCTCTCTTGGAACTGGATGGATCTCGTACACAATGTAAGAATGCCTCCTTCTTTATCTGGTTTGCAGATAATTGTGAAAGGCGAAATCTCCCCTTTTTTGGGGGGGGAATCTTTGAAATCCAGAAGATATCTCTGGGATATAAATTCCAATGCCTAGGGATCCTGGGCATCTCTTGCCCACGCCCGGGCGAAGAATGAAAGTCTGCCCCCTATAGGATCCGTTACCGGATAGGGGTCCATTCCTTCATGCTGCCTTAGAGGCAGCAGCAGGCTCCTTGGCCTGCTTATCTTTGTTCCAGGTCCAATTGTCTCCAGACCGCCTTGGACTGAGCAAAAATTCCCTCTTGTTTTGCCTTAGAGGAAGTGGATGCCACACCTGCCCTGAAGTTTTAAAAGGCACGAAAATTAGACCTTTTTTGGCCCTTGATTCCTATCCTGAGGAAGGGCATGACCTTTTCCTCCAGTGATATAAGCAATAATCTCCTTCAAACCAGGCCCGAATAGGGTCCGCCCCTTGAAGGGAAGTTAAGTAGCTTATTTATTAAAGTCACGACAGCTGACCATGATATAAGCCATAGCGCTCTGCGCGCCAGTATAGTAAAAAACAGAATTCTTAGCCGTTAGTCTAGTCAAATGAACAAAGGCATCAGAAAACAAAGGAATTGGCTAGCATAAGCTTGTCAAATATATTCATCCAATGGAGTCGCTAACTGTAAAGCCTCATCAAGAGACTCAACCCAGAACGCCGCAGCAGCAGTGACCGAAGCAATGTATGCAAGGGGCTGCAGGATAAAACCCTGTTGAATAAACATTTTTTATCCATTGGATCTAAAAAGCACAACTGTCCTCGCCAGAGGTAGTGGTACGCTTAGCTAGAGTAGAAACTCTTCTCTCCACCTTAGGAACTGTCTGCCAGAAGTCCCGTGGTGGTAACTATTAGAAAACATTCTTCTAAAAAATAGGAGGGGAAGAGAACGGCACACCTGGTCTATCCCATTCCTTATTAAAAAAAAATTTTTTTTTAGTAAACCTCTTTAGGTATTGGAAAAACATCAGTACACACCGGCACTGCATATTATTTATCCAGTCTACACAATTTCTCTGGCCCTGCGATTGTACACATTCATTCAGAGCAGCCAAAGCCTCCCTGAGCAACAAGTGGAGGTTCTCAAGCATAAATTTTAAATGTAGAAATATCAGAATCAGGTTAAATCATCTTCCCTGAGTCAAAAAAAAAAAAAAAATCACCCACAGACTAAGCATATTGTGAGGTAGTATCATACATGGTTCTTAAAGCGTCTGTATGCTCTGTATCTACCCCCAGAGCTATCTGCTTTCCTTTAATTTCAGGTAGTCTGACTAATACTGCTGCCAGAGTATTATTCACCACCTTTGCCATGTCTTGTAAAATAAACGCTATGGAAGCCCTTGATGTACTTGGCGCCATTTGAGCGTGAGTCCCTGAAGCGGGAGTCGAAGGGTCTGACACGTGGGGAGAGTTAATCGGCATAACTTTCCCCTCGACAGAATCCCCTGGTAAAATAAACGCTATGGGTGCCCTTGATGTACTTGGCGCCATTTGAGCGCGAGTCCCTAAAGCGGGAGTCAAAAGGTCTGACACGTGGGGAGAGTTAGTCGGCATAACTACCCCCACGACAGAATCCTCTGGTGATAATGTTTTTAAAGACAAAAAATGATCTTTATTGTTTAACATGAAATCAGTACATCTGGTACACATTCTAAGATGGGGTTCCACCATGGCCTTAAAACATAATGAACACAGAGCTTCCTCTATGTCAGACATGTTAGAACAGACTAATAATGAGACTAATAAGCTTGGAAGACACTTTAAATCAAGTAAACAAGCAAATATATAAAACGTTACTGTGCCTTTCAGAGAAACAAATTTTGTCAAAATTTGAAAAACAGTGAAAAAAGGCAGTAAAACAAACGAAATTTTTACAGTACATGTAATAAGGTAACAGAGCATTGCACCCACTTGCAAATGGATGATTAACCCCTTAATGCAAAAAACAGATAAAAAAAACGACATAGACGTTTTTAAAAACAGACACAACAAAACTGCCACAGCAGAGCTGTGGATTACCTTCCCTATAAACGATTTTGGAAGTCTTTTTAGCCCTTTAGAAATGTCCTGTAGTATTCATGGGACTGCTGAGGGAATCTGGATAATTCATTTTGTAATTTTAACTGCGCAAAAAAGCGCTAAATTAGGCCCCTCCCACTCATATTACAACAGTGGGAAGCTTCAGTTCAGATCCAGGGATCCCAAGGGAACTCTTGTTGACGGGGACAGAGAACTTTTTTCTTTGTTCACCTTCCATCCGTGAGATCTGAGAAAGGCTAGGACGATGTCCGTATGAGCCTTTGCTTTTGACAGGGACAACGCTTGAATCAGGATGTCGTCCAAGTAAGGTACTACTACAATGCCCCTTGGTCTTAGAACCGCTAGAAGGGACCCTAGTACCTTTGTGAAAATCCTTGGAGCAGTGGCTAATCCAAATGGAAGTGCCACAAACTGGTAATGCTTGTCCAGAAAAGCGAACCTTAGGAACTGATGATGTTCCTTGTGGATAGGAATATGTAGGTACGCATCCTTTAAATCCACGGTAGTCATAAATTGATTTTCCTGGATAGTAGGTAGAATCGTTCGAATAGTTTCCATTTTGAACGATGGTACCCTGAGAAATTTGTTTAGGATCTTTAGATCCAAAATTGGTCTGAATGTTCCCTCTTTTTTGGGAACTATGAACAGATTGGAATAAAATCCCATTCCTTGTTCTCTTATTGGAACTGGATGTATCACTCCCATCTTTAACAGGTCTTCTACACAATGTAAGAATGCCTGTCTCTTTATTTGGTTTGAAGATAATTGAGACCTGTGGAACCTTCCCCTTGGGGGTAGTTCCTTGAATTCCAGGAGATAACCTTGAGAAACTATTTCTAGCACCTGCTTTTTAAGCAAACCCTCTAATTTCTTATCCATAGGATCTTTGAAAGCACAACTATCTTCGATAGGAATAGTAGTGCGTTTGTTTAGAGTAGAAACCGCCCCCTCGACCTTGGGGACTGTCTGCCATAAGTCCTTTCTGGGGTCGACTATAGGAAATAATTTCTTAAATATAGGGGGGGAACAAAAGGTATGTCGGGCCTTTCCCACTCTTTATTTACTATGTCCGCCACCCGCTTGGGTATAGGAAAAGCGTCGGGGGGCACCGGAACCTCTAGGAACTTGTCCATCTTACATAATTTCTCTGGAATGACCAAATTGTCACAATCATCCAGAGTAGATAACACCTCCTTAAGCAGTGCGCGGAGATGTTCTAATTTAAATTTAAATGTCACAACATCAGGTTCAGCTTGATGAGAAATTTTTCCTGAATCTGAAATTTCTCCATCAGACAAAACCTCCCTCATGGCCCCTTGAGATTGGTGTGAGGGTATGTCAGAACAGTTATCATCAGCGTCCTCTTGCTCTTCAGTGTTTAAAACAGAGCAATCGCGCTTTCTCTGATAAGTAGGCATTTTGGATAAAAGATTTGCTATGGAGTTATCCATTACAGCCGTTAATTGTTGCATGGTAATAAGTATTGGCGCACTAGATGTACTAGGGGCCTCCTGAGTGTGGGCATAACTGGTGTAGACACAGTAGGGGATGATGTAGTATCATGTTTACTCCCCTCATTTGAGGAATCATCTTGGGCAATATCATTATCTGTTGCATTACTGTCCTTACTTTGTTTGGACACTATGGCACAATTATCACATAAATTTAAATGGGGAGACACATTGGCTTTCATACATATAGAACATAGCTTATCTGATGGTACAGACATGTTAAACAGGCTTAAACTTGTCAACAAAGCACAAAAAACGTTTTAAAATAAAACCGTTACTGTCACTTTAAATTTCAAACTGAAAACACTTTATTACTGAATATGTGAAAAAGTATGAAGGAATTGTTCAAAATTCACCAAAATTTCACCACAGTGTCTTAAAGCATTAAAAGTATTGCACACCAAATTTCATTTTAACCCCTATACAGTCCCAGAATGAGGCTCTGTCTATAACTAGAAAGGCCCCCATCTGAAAAAGGTGTCCAACACAGTGCCTGCCGTTTTTCTAAACGTTCCCCAAGGTTATAATACCAATAATTAGTTAGAATCTGCATAATATGCCTAGTAAAGCAATTGTTTTAGCCCAGAAAAATGTCTACCAGTTTTTAAGCCCTTTTTGAAGCCCTTTATTCTTTTATGTTTAACTAAGAAAATGGCTTACCGGTCCCCATGAGGGGAAATGACAGCCTTCCAGCATTACATGGTCTTGTTAGAAATATGGCTAGTCATACCTTAAGCAGAAAAGACTGCTAACTGTTTCCCCCAACTGAAGTTACTTCATCTCAACAGTCCTGTGTGGAAACAGCAATCGATTTTAGTTACTGTCTGCTAAAATCATCTTCCTCTTACAAACAGAAATCTTCATCCTTTTCTGTTTCAGAGTAAATAGTACATACCAGCACTATTTTAAAATAACAAACACTTGATAGAAGAATAAAACTACATTTAAACACCAAAAAACTCTTAACCATCTCCGTGGAGATGTTGCCTGTGCAACGGCAAAGAGAATGACTGGGGTGGGCGGAGCCTAGGAGGGATCATGTGACCAGCTTTGCTGGGACTCTTTGCCATTTCCTGTTGGGGAAGAGAATATCCCACAAGTAAGGATGACGCCGTGGACCGGACACACCAATGTTGGAGAAAGAATAATTATTAAATATATTGGGGCCTCCCAACAAATGTCTTGCGGACCTGATCCGACAGTGCGGATCAGGTCCGCAAGACATCGCTGAATGCGGAGAGCAATATGCTCTCCGTATTCAGCATTGCACCAGCAGCTCACAAGAGCTGCTGGTGCAACGCCGCCCCCTGCAGACTTGCGGCCAATCGCCCACCAGTAGGGGGTGTCAATCAACCCGATCGTACTCGATCGGGTTGAATTCCGGCGATTCCTGTCCGCCTGCTTAGAGCAAGCGGACAGGGTTATGGAGCAGCGGTCTTTGTGACCGCTGCTTCATAACTGCTGTTTCTGGCGAGAATTCAGACTCGCCAGAAACACGGCCATCAAGCTCCATTCAGAGCTTGATAGATAGGCCCCAATGTATTATAACCCGGCCATATACTGACATCTGGGAGACCCCATCGTTCTACTATCTGGTTACACACTTCCTCATGTAGAGACCATTCCCGTGGATGAAGAGATAGATGACTGGTATCCTAAAAAAAATATGTTGAAAACTCAAGGATCCTGCATTGATAGAGAACAGGCCTTCAAAAAAAGGCTTAATCTGCCCCTTACTAGAACAGAATCTTGATCAGGGGCTGCCCCTTCATACCGATTTAGAAACAAAAGAAGGCTTTTGTCTAGATTTTCAGAAACGTCTGGAAAAATCCTACATTTGAGAAGAGGAGGAGAATCTTTGGTTCCGTGATTGACAAAAGGAACAAAAATGATTAGAAAGTTAATTTTTTTCCCTTAGACTTCTTGTCTTGAGGAAGAAATGCTCCTTTACCTCCAGTAAAAAAAATAATAATGAAATAATAGCATCTAAATCAGGTCCAAATAAAATCTTTTCTTAAAGGAAGAGTTAGAAGTTAGATTTTGAAACCATGTCAGCAGACCAAGATTTAAGCCACAGGGCTCTCTGTGTCAATGCTAAAAATTATATTTATTTTAGCATTTAACTTGATAATGTTAAAAACTAAATTTATGCTTACCTGATAAATTGATTTCTTCTATGGTAAGACGAGTCCACGGATTCATCCTTTACTTGTGGGATATTATGCTTCACTACAGGAAGTAGCAAAGAGCACCACAGCAGAGCTGTCTATATAGCTCCTCCCTTAGCTCCACCCCCCAGGCATTCGACCGAAGGTACAGGAAGAAAAAGGAGAAACTACAAGGTGCAGAGGTGACTGAGTTTAAATAAAAAAATACAATCTGTCTTAAAATGACAGGGCGGGCCTTGGACTCGTCTTACCATAGAAGAAATCAATTTATCAGGTAAGCATAAATTTAGTTTTCTTCTATAAAGGTAAGACGAGCCCACAGATTCATCCTTTACTTGTGGGATACAATACCAAAGCTACAGGACACGGATGAACGGGAGGGACAAGACAGATGGTTAAACAGAAGACACCACTGCTTGAAGAACTTTTCTCCCAAAAATAGCCTCCGAAGAAGCAAAGGTATAAAATTTGTAAAATTTGGAAAAGGTATGAAGCGAAGACCAAGTCTCAGCCTTGCAAATCTGTTTAACAGAAGCATCATTTTTAAAAGCCCATGTGGAAGCCACCGCTCTAGTAGAGTGAGCTGTAATTCTTTCAGGAGGCTGCTGTCCAGCAGTCTCGTATGCCAAACGGATGATGTTTTTCAGTCAAAAGGCAAGAGAGGTAGCCGTAGCTTTTTGACCTCTACGTTTTCCAGAATAGACAACAAACAACATGTTTGACGGAAATCTTTGGTCGCTTGAAAGTAAAACTTCAAGGCACGAACCACGTCCAAGTTGTGCAACAGACGCTCCTTCTTAGAGGAAGGATTAGGACACAGAGAAGGAACAACAATTTCCTGATTAATATTCTTATTAGTAACAACCTTAGGAAGGAATCCAGGTTTGGTACGAAAAACCACCTTATCAGCATGGAAAACAAGATAAGGCAAGTCGCATTGCAATGCAGTTAGTTCAGAAACTCTTCGAGCCGAAGAGATAGCAACTAAAAACAGAACTTTCCAAGATAGAAGCTTAATATCTATGGAATGCATAGGTTCAAACGGAACCCCTTGAAGAACCTTAAGAACTAAATTCAAACTCCATGGCGGAGCAACAAGTGTAAACACAGGCTTGATTCTAACTAAAGCCTGACAGAACGACTGAACGTCTGGAACATCTGCCAGACGTTTGTGCAGTAGAATTGATAAAGCAAATATCTGTCCCTTTAAGGAACTAGCTGATAACCCCTTCTCCAATCCTTCTTGGAGAAAGGACAAAATCCTAGGAATCCTGATCTTACTCCATGAGTAGCCTTTGGATTCTCACCAATAAAGATATTTACGCCATATCTTGTGATAAATTTTCCTGGTGACAGGCTTTCGAGCCTGAATCAAGGTATCTATGACCGACTCAGAGAAACCCCGCTTGGATAAAATCAAGCGTTCAATCTCCAAGCAGTCAGCCGCAGAGAAACTAGATTTGGATGCTGGAACGGACCTTGAATCAGAAGGTCCTGTCTCAGTGGCAGAGTCCATGGTGGAAGAGATGACATGTCAACCAGGTCTGCATACCAAGTCCTGCGTGGCCACGCAGGTGCTATCAAAATCACTGAAGCTCTCTCCTGTTTGATTCTGGCAATCAAACGAGGAAGGAGAGGAAATGGTGGAAACACATAAGCCAGGTTGAATGACCAGGTTACTGCTAGAGCATCTATCAGTACTGCCTGAGGATCCCTGGACCCATAACAAGGAAGTTTGGCGTTCTGACGAGACGCCATCAGATCCAATTCTGGTGTGCCCCATTGCTGAATCAATTGTGCAAACACCTCCGGATGGAGTTCCCACTCCCCAGGATGGAAAGTCTGACGACTTAGAAAATCCGCTTCACAGTTCTCCACTCCTGGGATATAGATTGCTGATAGATGGCAAGAGTGAGTCTCTGCCCATTGAATTATTTTGGTAACCTCTATCATCGCTAGAGAACTCTTTGTTCCCCCTTGATAATTGATATATGCTACAGTCGTGATATTGTCCGACTGGAATTTTATGAATCTGGCCGACGCCAGCTGAGGCCACGCCTGAAGCGTGTTGAATATCGCTCTCAGCTCTAGAATATTTATCGGGAAGAGAGCCTCCTCCTGAGTCCGCAATCCCTGTGCTTTCAGGGAATTCAAGACTGCACCCCAGCCCAATAGGCTGGCGTCCGTCGTCACTATGACCCATGCTGGCCTGCGGAAACACATTCCCTTGGACAGATGATCCTGTGACAACCACCAAAGAAGAGAGTCTCTGGTCTCTTGGTCCAGATTGATCCGAGGAGATAAATCTGCATAATCCCCATTCCACTGTTTGAACATGCAAAGTTGCAGTGGTCTGAGATGCAAGAGAGCAAACGGAACTATGTCCATTGCTGCTACCATTAAACTGATTACCTCCATACACTGAGCCACTGATGGCCGAGGAATGGAATGAAGAGCTCGGCAGATAGATAAAATCTTTGATTTCCTGACCTCCGTCAGAAAATTTTTCATGTCCACCGAATCTATCAGAGTTCCCAGAAATGGAACTCTTGTGAGAGGGATAAGTGAACTCTCTTGCACGTTCACCTTCCACCCGTGAGATCTTAGAAAAGCCAACATGATGTCCGTGTGAGACTTGGCTAATTGGTAAGTTGACGCCTGGATTAAGATATTGTCCAGATAAGGCACCACAGCTATGCCCCGTGGCCTTAGAACCGCCAGAAGGGACCCTAGCACCTTTGTGAAAATTCTGGGAGCCGTGGCCAACCCGAAGGGAAAAGCCACAAACTGGTAATGCTTGTCCAGAAAGGCGAACCTGAGGAACTGGTGATGATCTTTGTGGATAGGAATGTGTAGATACGCATCCTTTAAGTCCACGGTGGTCATATATTGACCCTCCTGGATCATTGGCAAAATGGTCCGAATGGTCTCCATCTTGAAGGATGGGACTCTGAGGAATTTGTTTAGGATCTTGAGATCCAAAATTGGTCTGAAAGTTCCCTCTTTTTTGGGAACCACAAACAGATTGGAGTAGAACCCTTGCCCCTGTTCTGTATTCGGAACTGGGCAGATCACTCCCATGGAATATAGGTCTTCTACGCATTGTAAGAACGCCTCTCTTTTTGTCTGGTTTACAGACAATTGAGAAAGATGGAATCTCCCCCTAGGGGGAGAATCTTTGAAATCTAGAAGATACCCCTAGGTTACTATTTATAAAGCCCAGGAGTCCTGAACATCTCTTGCCCAAGCCTGAGCGAAGAGAGAAAGTCTGCCCCTTACTAGATCCGGTTCCGGATCGGGGGCTACCCCTTCATGCTGTCTTGGTAGCAGCAGCGGGCTTCTTGGCCTGTTTACCCTTGTTCCAAGTCTGGTTAGGTCTCCAGACTGACTTGGATTGAGCAAGATTCCCCTCTTGCTTCGCGGCAGAGGGACCACCTTTGAAGTTTCGAAAGGAACGAAAATTATTTTGTTTGGTCCTCATTTTATTCATCTTATCCTGAGGAAGGGCATGGTCTTTCCCTCCAGTGATGTCTGAAATGATCTCTTTCAGTTCAGGCCCCAATAGGGTCTTACCCTTGAAAGGGATGGCTAAAAGCTTAGCTTTTGATGACACATCAGCAGACCAGGACTTAAGCCATAACGCTCTGCGCGCTAAAATGGCAAAACCTGAATTCTTCGCCGCTAATTTCCAATTGAAAAGCGGCATCTGTAATGAAAGAATTAGCTAGCTTGAGAGCCCTAATTCTATCTAGAATATCATCTAATGGAGTCTCAACCTGAAGAGCCTCTTCCAGAGCCTCAAACCCAAAAGACGCTGCAGTAGTTACAGGAACAATGCACTCTATAGGTTGGAGAAGAAACCCTTGATGAACAAATATTTTCTTCAGGAGACCCTCTAATTTTTTATCCATAGGATCTTTGAAAGCACAACTGTCCTCAATAGGTATAGTTGTACGCTTAGCCAGGGTAGAAATAGCTCCCTCCACCTTAGGGACCATCTGCCACGAGTCCCGCATGGTGTCTGATATGGGAAACATTTTCTTAAAAGTAGGAGGGGGAGCGAACGGAATACCTGGTCTATCCCACTCCTTAGTAACAATTTCCGAAATCCTTGTAGGGACTGGAAAAACATCAGTGTAGGCAGGAACCTCTAGAAATTTGTCCATTTTACACAATTTCTCTGGAACTACAATAGGGTCACAATCATCCAGAGTCGCTAAAACCTCCCTGAGCAATAAGCGGAGGTGTTCTAGTTAAAATTTAAAAGCCGTCATATCTGAATCTGTCTGAGGGAACATATTTCCTAAGTCAGAAATCTCTTCCTCAGCCAGCAAATCTCTCACTTCAGAACATTGAGAGGGTACATCAGATATAGCTAATAAAGCGTCAGAGGGTTCAGTTTTTGTTCTCACACCAGACCTACTGCGCTTCCCCTGCAACCCCGGCAGCATAGATAAAACCTCAGTGAGGGTAGTATTCATAACTGCGGCCATATCCTGCAGGGTGAAAGAATTAGACGCACTAGAAGTACTTGGCGTTGCTTGTGCAGGCGTTAACGGTTGTGACACTTGGGGAGAATTAGATGGTATAACCTGATTCTCTTCTGACTGAGAATCATTCTGCGACATACTTTTAGTAGCTAAAATATGTTCTTTACAATTTATTGACCTTTCAGTGCATGAGGGAAACATTCTAAGTGGAGGTACAACAATGGCTTCTAAAGATATTAAACATTGACTTTCCTCAATGTAAAAAGAACAAAAAACTGCCACAGTGCTTATTATTTAAGGAATTACTGAAGGTATGGGTAACCTTGGTGCTGCCCCTGATAATTTAGACTAAAGTAAAGGGTAGGGAAAAGAAGGGACAACAAGAGGGGTTTGTAGCACTCACATTCCTATTGAGGTAACACCATGTATCTAAACAATGGATAGAGTAATATAATAGGGTAATAAAAACAGTAAAAGTTTATTTGGTCAATTTAAAAAACTGGTGGGGACCACACATTCCCCTACACACAAAACCGTGCAAAGATAGATAGTGAAATAAAAACAACCTTAATAAGCTAAGCCAAAGAACGTACCAAAGCCCTGTGGTGTATGCTCCCCTGTATTCCTGGCCGATAGCTGGATACGTCGGCTTCAGGTGACAGGAGCACAACTCCAAGGCAGAGAATTGGTACGTGTGGCTGGGTAAAAGAGCAGATAGAATCCCTAAGTTACAAGGGACCTCGTGGGTTCAAATAACCCCAAACAAACGCGTTTCGGCTGTGGAGCCGGCCTTTCTCAATGTTTACTGCAAAAAGTTATCAAGCCGAATGACTGAGAGCGGCTTCTCTTTAAATCCCATCCATGTTTTAGTTAGCCAATCCAAACCCTGTTCTTGACACACCTCTGTTATATGCCAATCAGGATGTTGTGTTACGTAAAACCTTGTATTAGGCATACTATGTCACACTACAAATCCGTGTTTATTTATTCAACAACTTATTACTTAGTTATAAGCACACATTCATAGGTAAGAAGATGAGAAGATCGAGATCGTAGTTTCGCCTAAATTCCTACACTTGTGTACATAATCTCCTCGGGACGCCGCAGTGTGTTTAGGATAGAGGTGTCAATCAGATACCTTATTCCTGATTGGTTTGACACAAAGACCGGTCATTGCATTCATTGGTAGAGGTGTATAAGTTAACACCCTCTTGTATACACGCCCCTTGTTATAACTGTACAATTATACAAGTGAGAATGTGTATATAACCTGATCACATATAATAAATTGTCAGTGTTAATAATATATGTTACAGATCAGCTTTACTAGGTTACAAGCTTTAAGTGCAGTATTGAGTGTGTGCCCGTCTCCCCAACAGCAGGGCGCAAACCACGCTTTTGTCTTTTATGTCATAACATGCTTCGGCGGATCCGTGATCACTCCATCAGATACACCTAAAGGCATCTAGTTAGAGTTTCAATTGAGACACCACGACATTCATGTGTATAGTCAGCCCTCAGAGCAAATAATAATATACATTTGAGTGAAACATGGGAATTGTCCTTCGGCTCTCATTAGCTATTACTAAATGGAAAGCCAGAAATTCATTGGATAGTATCTCTATAAACACGCCTATGTTATATGTAAATAAATAGGATCGTGACATTCTCAAAACAGTGTCTACGACCTCAGGCTACAATGAAATATCTGGACATATTGTTACATATTCTCATTTAAAAATAATGATGTTTTGTTGAACTTTGTTAAATACATAGTCAAAAATGAATAAAGTATAGTATGTGTTTGAATTATACTCATTCTCTATTCTGATTATGTTAAATATAAAAGTAAGCATAGCCAGATTTCTAATATCATTGTACGAAGATAACCGTCTCATAATGATATACGTTATGCCCCACCAGATAGAGAATTTTCACACACATCCCATCATTCATGAGGACTAATATAAAGTGTGTATACAATGTCAACAGGTCATTATTATTTCATAAGGACGGTTTATCAAAGAAGGGGAGCATGCTCTCAGATGGAAGAAGGTCTAGATATGCTTAAAATAAAACATGGATGGATTAATGAAGGGGTGACGATACATTCATAGATGTTCCGATCAGCCAATAGAATGCGAGCTCAATCTGATTGGCTGATCGGATCAGCCAATCGGATTGAACTTGATTCTGATTGGCTGATTCCATCAGCCAATCAGAATTTTCCTACCTTAATTCCGATTTGCTGATAGAATCCTATCAGCCAATCGGAATTCGAGGGACGCCATCTTGGATGACGTCCCTTAAAGGAACCGTCATTCGTCGGGAAGTCGTCGGAAGAAGAGGACGGATCCGCGCTGGAGGTCTTCAAGATGGAGCCGGTCGTCATCGGATGAAGATAGAAGATGCCGCTTGGATCAAGATGGTTGCCGGTCCGGATCGCCTCTTCTTCCCGGATAGGATGAAGACTTTGGAGCCTCTTCTGGACCTCTTCAGCCGCCGGATGATGGATCGCCAGCCCCCGCTTGGGTTGGATGAAGATTTTGGAGCCAGGACCGATCGGTGATACCTGGTATGGTATATGGACAAGGTAGGATGATCTTCAGGGGCTTAGTGTTAGGTTTATTTAAGGGGGGTTTGGGTTAGATTAGGGGTATGTGGGTGGTGGGTTGTAATGTTGGGGGGGGATATTGTATGTTTTTTTTTACAGGCAAAAGAGCTGAATTCTTTGGGGCATGCCCCGCAAAGGGCCCTGTTCAGGGCTGGTAAGGTAAAAGAGCTTTGAACTTTAGTAATTTAGAATAGGGTAGGGCATTTTTTTATTTTGGGGGTCTTTGTTATTTTATTAGGGGGCTTAGAGTAGGTGTAATTAGTTTAAAATTGTTGTAATATTTTTCTTATGTTTGTAAATATTTTTTTATTTTTTGTAACTTAGTTCTTTTTTATTTTTTGTACTTTAGTTAGTTTATTTAATTGTATTTATTTGTAGATAACAGAATTTATGCTTACCTGATAAATTACTTTCTCCAACGGTGTGTCCGGTCCACGGCGTCATCCTTACTTGTGGGATATTCTCTTCCCCAACAGGAAATGGCAAAGAGCCCAGCAAAGCTGGTCACATGATCCCTCCTAGGCTCCGCCTACCCCAGTCATTCGACCGACGTACAGGAGGAAATATGCATAGGAGAAACCATATGATACCGTGGTGACTGTAGTTAGAAAAAATAATTCATCAGACCTGATTAAAAAAACCAGGGCGGGCCGTGGACCGGACACACCGTTGGAGAAAGTAATTTATCAGGTAAGCATAAATTCTGTTTTCTCCAACATAGGTGTGTCCGGTCCACGGCGTCATCCTTACTTGTGGGAACCAATACCAAAGCTTTAGGACACGGATGAAGGGAGGGAGCAAATCAGGTCACCTAAATGGAAGGCACCACGGCTTGCAAAACCTTTCTCCCAAAAATAGCCTCCGAAAAAGCAAAAGTATCAAATTTGTAAAATTTGGCAAAAGTGTGCAGTGAAGACCAAGTCGCTGCCTTACATATCTGGTCAACAGAAGCCTCGTTCTTGAAGGCCCATGTGGAAGCCACAGCCCTAGTGGAATGAGCTGTGACTCTTTCAGGAGGCTGCCGTCCGGCAGTCTCATAAGCCAATCGGATAATGCTTTTAAGCCAAAAAGAAAGAGAGGTAGAAGTTGCTTTTTGACCTCTCCTTTTACCAGAATAAACAACAAACAAAGAAGATGTTTGTCTGAAATCTTTAGTGGCCTCTAAATAGAATTTTAGAGCACGGACTACGTCCAAATTGTGTAACAAACGTTCCTTCTTTGAAACTGGATTCGGACACAAAGAAGGTACAACTATCTCCTGGTTAATATTTTTGTTGGAAACAACTTTCGGAAGAAAACCAGGCTTAGTACGCAAAACCACCTTATCTGCATGGAACACCAGATAGGGCGGAGAACACTGCAGAGCAGATAACTCAGAAACTCTTCTAGCAGAAGAAATTGCAACCAAAAACAAAACTTTCCAAGATAATAACTTAATATCTACGGAATGTAAGGGTTCAAACGGAACCCCTTGAAGAACTGAAAGAACTAGATTAAGACTCCAGGGAGGAGTCAAAGGTCTGTAAACAGGCTTGATTCTAACCAGAGCCTGAATAAACGCTTGAACGTCTGGCACAGCTGCCAGCCTTTTGTGAAGTAAAACAGATAAAGCAGAGATCTGTCCCTTCAGAGAACTTGCAGATAATCCTTTCTCCAAACCTTCTTGTAGAAAGGATAGAATCTTAGGAATTTTTATCTTGTTCCATGGGAATCCTTTAGATTCACACCAACAGATATATTTTTTCCATATTTTATGGTACATTTTTCTAGTTACAGGCTTTCTAGCCTGAATCAGAGTATCTATTACAGAATCTGAAAACCCACGCTTTGATAAAATCAAGCGTTCAATCTCCAAGCAGTCAGTTGGAGGGAAACCAGATTCGGATGTTCGAATGGACCTTGAACAAGAAGGTCCTGTCTCAAAGGTAGCTTCCATGGTGGAGCTGATGACATATTCACCAGGTCTGCATACCAAGTCCTGCGTGGCCACGCAGGAGCTATCAAGATCACCAAAGCCCTCTCCTGATTGATCCTGGCTACCAGCCTGGGAATGAGAGGAAACGGTGGGAATACATAAGCTAGGTTGAAGGTCCAAGGTGCTACTAGTGCATCTACTAGAGTCGCCTTGGGATCCCTGGATCTGGACCCGTAACAAGGAACCTTGAAGTTCTGACGAGAGGCCATCAGATCCATGTCTGGAATGCCCCATAATTGAGTTATTTGGGCAAAGATTTCCGGATGGAGTTCCCACTCCCCCGGATGGAATGTCTGACGACTCAGAAAATCCGCTTCCCAATTTTCCACTCCTGGGATGTGGATTGCAGACAAGTGGCAGGAGTGATCCTCCGCCCATTGAATTATCTTGGTCACTTCCTCCATCGCCAGGGAACTCCTTGTTCCCCCCTGATGGTTGATACATGCAACAGTCGTCATGTTGTCTGATTGAAACCTTAAGAATTTGGCCTTTGCTAGATGAGGCCAAGCTTTGAGAGCATTGAATATCGCTCTCAGTTCCAGAATGTTTATCGGGAGAAGAGACTCTTCCCGAGACCATAGACCCTGAGCTTTCAGGGGTTCCCAGACCGCGCCCCAGCCCACCAGACTGGCGTCGGTCGTGACAATGACCCACTCTGGTCTGCGGAAGCTCATTCCCTGTGACAGGTTGTCCAGGATCAGCCATCAACGGAGTGAATCTCTGGTCCTTTGATCTACTTGAATCGTCGGAGACAAGTCTGTATAATCCCCATTCCACTGTCTGAGCATGCACAGTTGTAATGGTCTTAGATGAATTCGTGCAAAAGGAACTATGTCCATTGCTGCAACCATCAATCCTATTACTTCCATGCACTGCGCTATGGAAGGACGAAGAACAGAATGAAGTACTTGACAAGAGCTTAGAAGTTTTGATTTTCTGACCTCTGTCAGAAAAATCCTCATTTCTAAGGAATCTAATATTGTTCCCAAGAAGGGAACTCTTGTTGACTGGGACAGAGAACTTTTTTCTATGTTCACTTTCCATCCGTGAAATCTGAGAAAGGCTAGGACGATGTCCGTATGAGCCTTTGCTTTTGACAGAGACGACGCTTGAATCAGGATGTCGTCCAAGTACGGTACTACTGCAATGCCCCTTGGTCTTAGAACCGCTAGAAGGGACCCTAGTACCTTTGTGAAAATTCTCGGAGCAGTGGCTAATCCGAATGGAAGTGCCACAAACTGGTAATGCTTGTCCAGAAAAGCGAACCTTAGGAACTGATGATGTTCCTTGTGGATAGGAATATGTAGGTACGCATCCTTTAAATCCACCGTGGTCATAAATTGACCTTCCTGGATGGTAGGAAGGATCGTTCGAATGGTTTCCATTTTGAACGATGGTACCCTGAGAAATTTGTTTAGGATCTTGAGATCTAAAATTGGTCTGAATGTTCCCTCTTTTTTGGGAACTATGAACAGGTTGGAGTAAAACCCCATCCCTTGTTCTCCTATTGGAACTGGATGAATTACTCCCATCTTTAACAGGTCTTCTACACAATGTAAGAATGCCTGTCTTTTTATTTGGTTTGAAGATAATTGAGACCTGTGGAACCTTCCCCTTGGGGGTAGTTCCTTGAATTCCAGGAGATAACCCTGAGAAACTATTTCTAGTGCCCAAGGATCCTGAACATCTCTTGCCCAAGCCTGAGCAAAGAGAGAAAGTCTGCCCCCCACCAGATCCGGTCCCGGATCGGGGGCCATCCCTTTATGCTGTTTTGGTAGCAGTGGCAGGCTTCTTGGCCTGCTTACCCTTGTTCCAGCCTTGCATCGGTCTCCAGGCTGGTTTGGGTTGAGAAGTATTACCCTCTTGCTTAGAGGATGTAGAATTAGAGGCTGGTCCGTTTCTGCGAAAGGGACGAAAATTAGGCTTATTTTTAGCCTTAAAAGACCTATCCTGAGGAAGGGCGTGGCCCTTTCCCCCGGTGATGTCTGAAATAATCTCTTTCAAATCAGGACCAAACAGTGTTTTACCCTTGAAAGGGATGTTAAGCAATTTTGTCTTGGAAGACACATCCGCTGACCAAGACTTTAGCCAAAGCGCCCTGCGCGCCACGATAGCAAACCCTGAATTTTTCGCCGCTAATCTAGCTAATTGCAAAGCGGCATCTAAAATGAAAGAGTTAGCCAATTTAAGTGCTTGAACTCTGTCCATAACCTCCTCATACGAAGATTCTTTATTGAGCGACTTTTCTAGTTCTTCGAACCAGAAACACGCTGCCGTAGTGACAGGAACAATGCATGAAATTGGTTGTAGAAGGTAACCTTGCTGAACAAACATCTTTTTAAGCAAACCCTCTAATTTTTTATCCATAGGATCTTTGAAAGCACAACTATCTTCTATGGGAATAGTAGTGCGTTTGTTTAGAGTAGAGACCGCCCCCTCGACCTTGGGGACTGTCTGCCATAAGTCCTTTCTGGGGTCGACTATAGGAAATAATTTCTTAAATATAGGGGGAGGAACAAAAGGTATGCCGGGCCTTTCCCACTCCTTATTTACTATGTCCGCCACCCGCTTGGGTATAGGAAAAGCATCGGGGGGCACCGGAACCTCTAGGAACTTGTCCATCTTACATAATTTCTCTGGAATGACCAAATTGTCACAATCATCCAGAGTAGATAATACCTCCTTAAGCAGTGCGCGGAGATGTTCTAATTTAAATTTAAATGTTACAACATCAGGTTCAGCTTGTTGAGAAATTTTTCCTGAATCTGAAATTTCTCCCTCAGACAAAACCTCCCTCCTGGCCCCTTCAGATTGGTGTGAGGGTATGTCAGAACCGTTATCATCAGCGTCCTCTTGCTCTTCAGTGTTTAAAACAGAGCAATCGCGCTTTCTCTGATAAGTAGGCATTTTAGATAAAATGTTTGCAATAGAATTATCCATAACAGCCGTTAATTGTTGCATGGTAATAAGTATTGGCGCACTAGATGTACTAGGGGCCTCTTGTGTGGGCAAAACTTGTGTAGACACAGAAGGGGATGATGCAGTACCATGCTTACTCCCCTCATTTGAGGAATCATCTTGGGAAATATCATTATCTGTGGCATCATTGTCCCTACTTTGTTTGGACACTATGTCACAATCATCACATATATTTAAATGGGGAGAAACCTTGGCTTTCATACATATAGAACATCGCTTATCTGATGGTTCAGACATGTTAAACAGGCTTAAACTAGTCAACAAAGCACAAAAAACGTTTTAAAATAAAACCGTTACTGTCACTTTAAATTTTAAACAGAACACACTTTATTACTGAATATGTGAAAAAGCATGAAGGAATTGTTCAAAATTCACCAAAATTTCACCACAGTGTCATAAAGCCTTAAAAGTATTGCACACCAAATTTGAAAGCTTTAACCCTTAAAATAACGGAACCGGAGCCGTTTTTACATTTAACCCCTATACAGTCCCAGGTATCTGCTTTGCTGAGACCCAACCAAGCCCAGAGGGGAATACGATACCAAATGACGCCTTCTATAAGCTTTTTCAGTGGTTCTAGCTCCTCACACATGCATCTGCATGCCTTGCTTTCCAAAAACAACTGCGCATTAGTGGCGCGAAAATGAGGCTCTGCCTATGACTAGAAAAGGCCCCCATCTGAAAAAGGTGTCCAATACAGTGCCTGCCGTTTTTTAACAACAATCCCCAAGATTATAATAACTATTAAGAGTTATAATCTGCCAAATATGCTTAGCAAAGTAATCGTTTTAGCCCAGAAAAATGTCTACCAGATTTTTAAGCCCTTATAAAGCCCTTTATTCTTTTACTTAATCTAAGAAAATGGCTTACCGGTCCCCATAGGGGAAATGACAGCCTTCCAGCATTACAAAGTCTTGTTAGAAATGTGGCCAGTCATACCTCAAGCAGAAAAGTCTGCCAACTGTTTCCCCCAACTGAAGATACTTCATCTCAACAGTCCTGTGTGGAAACAGCAATCGATCTTAATAACGTTTGCTAAAATCATCTTCCTCTTACAAACAGAAATCTTCATCTCTTTTCTGTTTCAGAGTAAATAGTACATACCAGCACTATTTTAAAATAACAAACACTTGATTGAAGGATAAAAAACATAATTTATGCTTACCTGATAAATTCCTTTCTTCTGTTGTGTGATCAGTCCACGGGTCATCATTACTTCTGGGATATTATCTGCTCCCCTACAGGAAGTGCAAGAGGATTCACCCAGCAGAGTTGCTATACAGCTCCTCCCCTCTACGTCACCTCCAGTCATTCGACCAAAGACCAACGAGAAAGGAGAAACCAAGGGTGTAGTGGTGACTGAATTATAATTTAAAAAATATGTACCTGCCTTAAAAAACAGGGCGGGCCGTGGACTGATCACACAACAGAAGAAAGGAATTTATCAGGTAAGCATAAATTATGTTTTCTTCTGTTATGTGTGATCAGTCCACGGGTCATCATTACTTCTGGGATACCAATACCAAAGCAAAAGTACACGGATGACGGGAGGGATAGGCAGGCTCATTATACAGAAGGAACCACTGCCTGAAGAACCTTTCTCCCAAAAATAGCCTCCGAAGAAGCAAAAGTGTCAAATTTGTAAAATTTGGAAAAAGTATGAAGCGAAGACCAAGTTGCAGCCTTGCAAATCTGTTCAACAGAGGCCTCATTCTTAAAGGCCCAAGTGGAAGCCACAGCTCTAGTGGAATGAGCTGTAATTCTTTCAGGAGGCTGCTGTCCAGCAGTCTCATAGGCTAAACGTATTATGCTACGAAGCCAAAAAGAGAGAGAGGTAGCAGAAGCTTTTTGACCTCTCCTCTGTCCAGAATAAACGACAAACAGGGAAGAAGTTTGGCGAAAATCTTTAGTTGCCTGCAAGTAAAACTTGAGGGCACGAACTACATCCAGATTGTGTAGAAGACGTTCCTTCTTTGAAGAAGGATTTGGACACAAGGATGGAACAACAATCTCTTGATTGATATTCCTGTTAGTGACTACCTTAGGTAAGAACCCAGGTTTAGTACGCAGAACTACCTTGTCTGAGTGAAAGATCAGATAAGGAGAATCACAATGTAGGGCTGATAACTCAGAGACTCTTCGAGCCGAGGAAATAGCCATTAAAAATAGAACTTTCCAAGATAACAATTTTATATCAATGGAATGAAGGGGTTCAAACGGAACACCCTGTAAAACGTTAAGAACTAAGTTTAAACTCCATGGCGGAGCAACAGTTTTAAACACAGGCTTGATCCTAGCTAAAGCCTGACAAAAAGCCTGGATGTCTGAATTTTCTGACAGACGCCTGTGTAACAAGATGGACAGAGCTGAGATCTGTCCCTTTAATGAGCTAGCCGATAAACCCTTTTCTAAACCTTCTTGTAGAAAAGACAATATCCTAGGAATCCTAACCTTACTCCAGGAGTAATCTTTGGATTCACACCAGTATAGGTATTTACGCCATATTTTATGGTAAATCTTTCTGGTAACAGGCTTCCTAGCCTGTATCAGGGTATCAATAACCGACTCAGAAAAACCACGTTTTGATAAAATCAAGCGTTCAATTTCCAAGCAGTCAGCTTCAGAGAAGTTAGACTTTGATGATTGAATGGACCCTGAATCAGAAGGTCCTGTCTTAGAGGTAGAGACCAAGGCGGACAGGATGACATGTCCACTAGATCTGCATACCAAGTCCTGCGCGGCCATGCAGGCGCTATTAGAATCACTGATGCTCTCTCCTGTTTGATTTTGGCAATCAATCGAGGAAGCAGTGGGAAGGGTGGAAATACATAAGCCATCCTGAAGTTCCAAGGTGCTGTCAAAGCATCTATCAGAACCGCTCCCGGATCCCTGGATCTGGATCCGTAGCGAGGAAGTTTGGCGTTCTGGCGAGACGCCATGAGATCTATCTCTGGTTTGCCCCAACGTTGAAGTATTTGGGCAAAGACCTCCGGATGAAGTTCCCACTCCCCCGGATGAAGAGTCTGGCGACTCAAGAAATCCGCCTCCCAGTTCTCCACTCCCGGGATGTGGATTGCTGACAGGTGGCAAGAGTGAGACTCTGCCCAGCGAAATATCTTTGATACCTCTATCATTGCTAGGGAGCTTCTTGTCCCTCCTTGATGGTTGATGTAAGCTACAGTCGTGATGTTGTCCGACTGAAACCTGATGAACCCCCGAGTCTTTAACTGGGGCCAAGATAGAAGGGCATTGAGAACTGCTCTCAATTCCAGAATGTTTATTGGCAGGAGACTTTCCTCCTGACTCCATTGTCCCTGAGCCTTCAGAGAATTCCAGACAGCGCCCCAACCTAGAAGGCTGGCGTCTGTTGTTACAATTGTCCAGTCCGGCCTGCTGAACGGCATCCCCCTGGACAGATGTGGCCGAGAAAGCCACCATAGAAGAGAGTTTCTGGTCTCTTGATCCAGATTCAGAGTGGGGGACAAATCTGAGTAATCCCCATTCCACTGACTCAGCATGCACAATTGCAGCGGTCTGAGATGTAGGCGTGCAAAGGGAACTATGTCCATTGCTGCTACCATTAAGCCGATCACCTCCATGCATTGAGCTACTGACGGGAGTTGAATGGAATGAAGGACACGGCATGCATTTAGAAGCTTTGTTAATCTGTCTTCTGTCAGATAAATCCTCATTTCTACAGAATCTATAAGAGTCCCCAAGAATGGAACTCTTGTGAGAGGAAAGAGAGAACTCTTCTTTTCGTTAACTTTCCATCCATGCGACCTTAGAAATGCCAGAACTAACTCTGTATGAGACTTGGCAGTTTGAAAGCTTGAAGCTTGTATCAGAATGTCGTCTAGGTACGGAGCTACCGAAATTCCTCGCGGTCTTAGTACCGCCAGAAGGGCACCCAGAACCTTTGTAAAGATTCTTGGAGCCGTAGCCAATCCGAATGGAAGGGCTACAAACTGGTAATGCCTGTTTAAGAAGGCAAACCTTAGATACCGGTAATGATCTTTGTGAATCGGTATGTGAAGGTAAGCATCCTTTAAATCCACTGTGGTCATGTACTGACCCTCTTGGATCATGGGTAAGATTGTCCGAATAGTTTCCATTTTGAACGATGGAACTCTTAGGAATTTGTTTAGGATCTTTAAATCCAAGATTGGCCTGAAAGTTCCCTCTTTTTTGGGAACCACAAACAGGTTTGAGTAAAACCCTTGTCCTTGTTCCGACCGCGGAACCGGATGGATCACTCCCATTAATAATAGATCTTGTACACAGCGTAGAAACGCGTCCTTCTTTATTTGGTTTGTTGACAACCTTGACAGATGAAATCTCCCTTTTGGGGGAGAGAATTTGAAGTCTAGAAGGTATCCCTGAGATATGATCTCTAGCGCCCAGGGATCCTGGACATCTCTTGCCCAAGCCTGGGCGAAGAGAGAGAGTCTGCCCCCCACTAGATCCGGTCCCGGATCGGGGGCCCTCGGTTCATGCTGTCTTTGAGGCAGCAGCAGGTTTACTGGCCTGCTTGCCCTTGTTCCAGGACTGGTTAGGCTTCCAGCCTTGTCTGTAACGAGCAACAGTTCCTCCCTGTTTTGGTGCAGTGGAGGTTGGCGCTGCTCCTGCTTTGAAATTCCGAAAGGGACGAAAATTAGACTGTCTAGCCTTAGCTTTGGCTTTGTCTTGAGGTAGAGCGTGGCCCTTACCTCCTGTAATGTCAGCAATAATTTCTTTCAAACCGGGCCCAAATAAAGTTTGCCCCTTGAAAGGTATATTAAGTAATTTGGACTTAGAAGTTACATCAGCCGACCAGGATTTTAGCCACAGCGCCCTGCGTGCCTGAATGGCGAATCCTGAATTCTTAGCCGTAAGTTTGGTTAAATGTACTACGGCCTCCGAAATGAATGAATTAGCTAGTTTAAGGACTCTAAGCCTGTCCGTAATGTCGTCCAGCGTAGCTGAACTAAGGTTCTCTTCTAGAGACTCAATCCAAAATGCTGCCGCAGCCGTGATCGGCGCGATGCATGCAAGGGGTTGTAATATAAAACCTTGTTGAACAAACATTTTCTTAAGGTAACCCTCTAATTTTTTATCCATAGGATCTGAAAAAGCACAGCTATCCTCCACCGGGATAGTGGTACGCTTAGCTAAAGTAGAAACTGCTCCCTCCACCTTAGGGACCGTTTGCCATAAGTCCCGTGTGGTGGCGTCTATTGGAAACATCTTTCTAAATATTGGAGGGGGTGAGAACGGCACACCGGGTCTGTCCCACTCCTTAGTAACAATTTCAGTTAATCTCTTAGGTATAGGAAAAACGTCAGTACTCGCCGGTACCGCAAAGTATTTATCCAACCTACACATTTTCTCTGGTATTGCAACAGCGTTACAATCGTTGAGAGCTGCTAAGACCTCCCCTAGTAATACACGGAGGTTTTCCAATTTAAACTTAAAATTTGAAATATCTGAATCCAATCTGTTTGGATCAGAACCGTCACCTACAGAATGAAGCTCTCCGTCCTCATGCTCTGCAAGCTGTGACGCAGTATCAGACATGGCCCTAGAATTATCAGCGCACTCTGTTCTCACCCCAGAGTGATCACGCTTGCCTCTTAGTTCTGGTAATTTAGCCAAAACTTCAGTCATAACAGTAGCCATATCTTGTAATGTTATCTGTAATGGCTGCCCAGATGTACTAGGCGCCATAATATCACGCACCTCCCGGGCGGGAGATGCAGGTACTGACACGTGAGGCGAGTTAGTCGGCATAACTCTCCCCTCGCTGTTTGGTGAAATTTGTTCAATTTGTACAGATTGGCTTTTATTTAAGGTAGCATCAATACAGCTAGTACATAAATTTCTATTGGGCTCCACCTTGGCATTGGAACAAATGACACAGGTATCTTCCTCTGAATCAGACATGTTTAACACACTAGCAATAAACATGCAACTCGGTTACAATTTTATTTAATAAAAACGTACTGTGCCTCAAAAGCACTAAACGATTAAATGACAGTTGAAATAATGAACTGAAAAACAGTTATAGCATCACTCTTAACAAACAACACAACTTTTTAGCAAAGGTTTGTTCCCATTAGTAAAATAACACTAATTAAATTTTAAACATAAAAATTACAGAGCAACGTTTTAAATCACAGTCACTATTAAATCTCACAGCTCTGCTGAGAGAATCTACTTCCCTTCAAAGAAGTTTGAAGACCCCTGAGTTCTGTCAGAGATGAACCGGATCATGCAGAAAATATAAGTGTAACTGACTGAAAATTTTTTGATGCGTAGCAAAGAGCGCCAAAAAACGGCCCCTCCCCCTCACACATAGCAGTGAGAGAGAAACGAAACTGTCATAATCAAAACAAGCAAACTGCCAAGTGGAAAAATAATGCCCAAATATTTATTCACTCAGTACCTCAGAAATGCAAACGATTCTACATTCCAGCAAAAACGTTTAACATGAATTAAATACCTATTAAAAGGTTTAATGTACTTTTACAGAGTAATTCCGGTGAAATACCATCCCCAGAATACTGAAGTGTAGAGTATACATACATGAAGAGCGCCAAAAAACTCATTATATCGGTATAGCAGGATTTTCTCATCAATTCCATTCAGAAAATAAAAACTGCTACATACCTCAATGCAGATTCAACTGCCCGCTGTCCCCTGATCTGAAGCTTTTACCTCCCTCAGATGGCCGAGAAACAGCAATATGATCTTAACTACTCCGGTTAAAATCATAATAAAAAACTCTGGTAGATTCTTCTTCAAACTCTGCCAGAGAAGTAATAACACGCTCCGGTGCTATTGTAAAATAACAAACTTTTGATTGAAGTTATAAAAACTAAGTATAATCACCATAGTCCTCTCACACCTCCTATCTAGTCTTTGGGTGCAAGAGAATGACTGGAGGTGACGTAGAGGGGAGGAGCTGTATAGCAACTCTGCTGGGTGAATCCTCTTGCACTTCCTGTAGGGGAGCAGATAATATCCCAGAAGTAATGATGACCCGTGGACTGATCACACATAACAGAAGAAACTACATTTAAACACCAAAAAACTCTTAACCATCTCCGTGGAGATGTTGCCGGTGCAACGGCAAAGAGAATGACTGGGGTAGGCGGAGCCTAGGAGGGATCATGTGACCAGCTTTGCTGGGCTCTTTGCCATTTCCTGTTGGGGAAGAGAATATCCCACAAGTAAGGATGACACCGTGGACCGGACACACCTATGTTGGAGAAATTGTATTTAATTAATTTATTGATAGTGTAGTGTTAGGTTTAATTGTAGGTAATTTTAGGTATTTTATTTAATTAATTTAATGATAGTATAGTGTTAGGTTTAATTGTAACTTAGGTTAGGATTTATTTTACAGGTAATTTTGTTATTATTTTAACTAGGTAACTATTAAATAGTTCTTAACTATTTAATAGCTATTGTACCTGGTTAAAATAATTACAAAGTTGCCTGTAAAATAAATATTAATCCTAAAATAGCTACAATGTAATTATTCGTTATATTGTAGCTATATTAGGGTTTATTTTACAAGTAAGTATTTAGCTTTAAATAGGAATAATTTATTTAATAAGAGATAATTTATTTCGTTAGAATAAAATTATATTTAACTTAGGGGGGTGTTAGGGTTAGGGTTAGAATTAGCTTTAGGGGTTAATAAATTTAATAGAGTAGCGGTGCGGTCCGCTCGGCAGATTAGGGGTTAATTATTGTAGGTAGTTGGCGGCGACGTTGTGGGGGGCAGATTAGGGGTTAATAAATATAATATAGGGGTCGGCGGTGTTAGGGGCAGCAGATTAGGGGTACATAGCTATAATGTAGGTGGCGGCTCTTTGCGGTCGGCGGATTAGGGGTTAATTATTGTAGGTAGCTGGCTGCGACGTTGTGGGGGGCAGGTTAGGGGTTAATAAATATAATATAGGGGTCGGCGGTGTTAGGGGCAGCAGATTAGGGGTACATAGCTATAATGTAGGTGGCGGCTCTTTGCGGTCGGCAGATTAGGGGTTAATTATTGTAGGTAGCTGGCTGCGACGTTGTGGGGGGCAGGTTAGGGGTTAATAAATATAATATAGGGGTCGGCTGTGTTAGGGGCAGCAGATTAGGGGTACATAAGTATAACGTAGGTGGCGGTCGGCAGATTAGGGGTTAAAAAAATGTAATCGAGTGGCGGCGATGTGGGGGGACCTCAGTTTAGGGGTACATAGGTAGTTTATGGGGTGTTAGTGTACTTTAGAGCACAGTAGTTAAGAGCTTTATGAACCGGCGTTAGCCCAAAAAGCTCTTAACTCCTGACTTTTTTCTGCGGCTGTAGTTTTGTCGTTAGATTTCTAACGCTCACTTCAGCCACGACTCTAAATACCGGAGTTAGAAAGATGCCATTGAAAAGATAGGATACGCAATTTACGTAAGGGGATCTGCGGTATGGAAAAGTCGCGGCTGAAAAGTGAGCGTTAGACCCTTTTTTGACTGACTCCAAATACCGGAGGTAGCCTAAAACCAGCGTTAGGAGCCTCTAACGCTGGTTTTCACGGCTACCGCCAAACTCCAAATCTAGGCCTCAGAGATTACCCCTATTCTGGGTGCACATATTTTCAGGGTGTACTTATTAAGTATTGTTGATATGTTAAAGATAGAATGGTATTACCAGTATAAAATATTCTCAAATTCAAGAATAATTGGTACCATGTGCTCTAATATATTCTAACATATTACAAGAACACCCAAAAATTGTTGTATTCGTTCATACCAAATGGCATTACTGTATTAAGTCTGAAAATCCATTTGGCTTCCTTCTTAAGAAGTATGTCCTCTGTATTCCCACCTCTGATTCCTACTTTAATGGTTTCAAGTGCCCAACATTTAAATCCTTGGGTTTTACCATTGTGTTGTTCTAAAAAATGTTTAGCCACACTGGTAATCTTCTTACCATTTTCCACATCTCGAGCTGCCAACCTGATATTACTGAGGTGCTCAGTCATCCTAGTGCCTAGACTTCTAGTAGTCATACCCACGTATAGTTTGTCACATTCACAAGATAGGCAATAAACAACGTTCATGGTTTTACAATTAATATGACTATTAATATACCATCTTTTACTGAATCTATCCACTACATATTTCTTCTTCTGCATATGTACACATATGCTACAATGTCCGCATGCTATAGATCCTTTGTATAATGGTGCCTTTTTAGCATTGCGGTTAAAATGGCTAGTAGTTAGACAGTCCCTAAGGTTGTTAGCCCTTCTGTACGTGAAGAGAGGTTTATCAGGAATTATAGTGTGTAGCACCTCATCACTTTTAAGTATGTGCCAATGTTTACTAATTATACTAGACACTGTTTGGCTTTGGCTCGTGTAGGTAGATATGAATCTGAGTGGGTTAGATGGTTTAGTCTCTTTTGGTTTTAAAAGTTCACTTCGGTCTTTATTAAGTGCTCTATTGTAGGCCTTTGCTAGTGCCTTCTTAGAATACCCCCTCTGTAATAATCTCGTTTTCAACTCTTTTGCAGCTACCTTAAAGGAGTCTATATCAGAGCAATTGCGTCGCATTCTCAGATATTCTCCATATGGTAAGCTCCGGATCGTATTAGGGTGATGGAAACTATCCGCCCTTAAGATATTGTTAGTTGATGACGGTTTTCTGTAAGTTTTAGTCATGAGATGGCCATCGACATTACTAATAGTAAGATCCAGAAATTCCACTTTTAAATTGTCACTATTCATAGTGAGATATAATCCTAGGGGGTTCTGATTCAATACTGACACAAGCTCTGACAGCAATTCACTAGATCCCTCCCATACAAAGAAGATATCGTCTATGTACCTGGACCAGTGGGAGATACAGGATGTAAATCTAGACATAGATTCATGAAACACTACGGTTTCCTCCCACCAGCCCAGGTACAGATTGGCATACGTAGGGGCACACGAAGTCCCCATTGCCGTCCCACAAGTTTGTAAATAAAATCTGTCGTCAAAGACGAAGTAATTGTGTCTAAGGACAAACTCCAATAATTCAATCACAAATTCCTTGTTATCATTAGATAGACCAGTCTCTTTAGATAGATAGTGTGACACAGCCCTGCACCCCCATATAGTGTCAATGCTGGTATAAAGAGATTCTACGTCACACGTGACAAGGATAGAATTGGTAGTTATAGAGATGTCATTGATTTTATTCAGTATGTGCATTGTATCTCTTGTGTATGAGGGTAATGATTCGACTATATGACGTAATCTGGCATTGATGTATTTACTGGCTTTCTCTGTCAAAGACCCTATACCCAATACAATCGGTCGCCCCCGGGGGGCAAGTTAGATTCTTATGGATCTTTGGTAGTAAGTATAGGGTGGCAACCTTGGGTTGTTTAACCTCCAAGTATTTGTATTCAGTATCATCAATGATGCCATGGGATAAAGCAGATGATATCAATTTATTGTATTGTTTCAAAAAGTTTTCAGTCGGGTTATTAAAAAGGTTTATGTAGTTCTTTTTATTATAGAAACATAGATATTGACGGCAGATAAGAGCCATAGGCCCAGCAAGTCTGCCTGACCTTACCTAACAGTATAAACTTATCTAGTTCGTAGGATAGCCCTATGCTTGTCCCATGCATTTTTAAAGTCCCCCACAGTGTTTGTTGCTACTACCTCTTGAGGAAGTTTATTCCATAAATCAATCACTCTTTCTGTAAAGAAGTGCTTCCTCAAATTACTCCTGAATCTACTACCCTTTAGCTTGAGCTCATGACCCCTTGTTCTTGAATTTTCCATTTTATGTAAAATACCCACAGCCTCAGTTTTACTAAACCCTTTAATGTACTTGAAAGTTGCTATCATATCACCTCTTTCCCTTCTCTCCTCTAAGCTATACATATTTAGGTCATTGAGCCTATCCTGGTACGTTTTATTTTTTAGACCATGTACCATTTTGGTAGCCCTCCTTTGCACAGATTCAAGTTTGTTAATATCCTTCTGAAGATATGGTCTCCAGAACTGCACACAATACTCAAGATGAGGCCTAACTAATGATCTATAAAGTGGCATAAGAACCTTACTATTTCTGCTGCAAATACCTCTACCAATACATCCAAGCATTCTGCTAGCCTTACTCGCTGCATTACTACATTGTTTACTAAGTTTTAAATCATCTTATGGAGTTGCTTTTTCGCTTCCTCCAGATACATCGAAGTAGGCCATAGAACTACATTTCCCCCCTTATCACTTAATTTGATTTGTATGTCTGGCCACTGACTTAGTTCAGTGAGAGATTGTTTTTCCTCAACAGAGAGGTTTAGAGATTGTGAGTCTATCTCCTCAGATAAGTTGAGGATGTCTTTACAAGCCAGATCTAAAAAAGTGACAGTGTTATGTGATATACTATTGGGTGGTATAAACCTAGATTTGGTTTTCAATGTATCCCTCCAATTAGTATTAATAGTGGTAGTATTAGTAGTATCATCATCAGTGTCTCCCAAAAGACTAATTAAGTCATTTATAGCCATCATATCAGCCTTATCTAGTGATTCACTGTCAGTGTTATTGGCAAAGTACTTTTTTAATAGAATTTTCCTTGTAAAGAGGTGAACATCTTTTATTGTATCAAACTTATCTATCTGCGGTGTGGGTACAAATGTTAGACCTCTTTTGAGGACTGAGATATGTGAGTCAGTTAACACTCTATCAGTCAAATTAATGACGTTTAGTTCCGTTTGTTGGATTTGTTTTTCTTGCTGGACGTTTTGGGGTGGAACTGAACCTGTCGGCGTGTCCTTGGTCCTTTTACCCTTGCCTCTGCGGGTTCTCCGCCTAAAGGGACAGAGTCATTGGTATTGTGGGGTATTATTCTGTTACGTAAAATAGGTTTAGGTCTAACATCCTCATCTGAGATGTCATGATCCATCTCACCTTCTCTATCTGATATTTCAGAATCACTACCTCCCTGTTTTGAGTTCCACAAGTATACCCTATTATTAGTATAGTCATTCACGTCTCTGTCAATTTTTCTCTCTTTCTTATCCGCTATATATTTAGCAAAGCGTTCAACCTCCCCTTTTATTTTTGTATATGATTTCTGAAACTCCTCTACACTTTCATGTGGTTTCAAGTCCTCACTAATCTTACTGACTTGGTCATTAATTTCTTGTAATTTTTCTTTCTCATGATCAATAAGGTAGCCTATCAGTTTAAAGGAACATTCAGTAAGGGCATCCTCCCATAGTAGTTTACGTTCTAATTTAAAATCTTGAAATGTAGGAAACATTTTGAGGCGTAAGCCTCTAGGAATTACTTTGTTTTCTACATAAAAGTTAAACATACCAATGTTCCATTGTCTTTTAATTTGTTTCTTTCTGATTTTTTTAAGTTCTTTCAGGGACTTGAACCACTCCACATTAGATTCACTTTCCTTAGTACTTTTATATCCTCAGACCATTTTAACATCTCAGCCCCCAGGTCAAAAATAGCCATGAGTACTGTTTAATAAATACCAAAAAGTAAAGAAGATTCTTTAAATGTCGAATTACCCTAAGTCAGTAAAGACTAAAGGAAGCACGTGCACAGTTAAATATAAGAAGGTGGTTTACCCACAAGTTAGACTTTTTTTTTCCCTCAATGTAAGACATGTTAAACAGGTTAGTAATGACTACAAACAAGCATGAAAACACTTTATTTAGTGAAAAAAATAACAATCTTAAAAAACGGTACTGTGCCTTTAAGAGAAAAAAAAAGCATACACATTCTGCAAAACAGCCTAAACATGCACCAAATTTTTCAAAATTTTGTATGTAGACACACAATAGGTAGTTAAGATTGCACCACAACATTTTTTAACTATTAACCCCTTAATTTCCAAACCAGATCGAAAATAGGCCCAAATGAGGAAAAGAAAACCTCAGCACCTTGCCACAGCACTGCGGGATCGAAAGTGTGGGGTAAAAGCTTCGATTTGGCCAAAACATACACCAGGGCCCTCAGGAGTTAGAGCTTGCTGCTTGTTGTACAAAACTAAGTGCGCAACTAAGGAGCGAAAATAGGCCCCGCCCATCTCACTCGATGTTCTCTGAGCCTTAAAGAACCGCACCAGAGCGGTTATAACTAACCATGTGGGTTCCAAGACCCTAAAAATAAGCCATGTGTGTCCTAATAAAGTTGCCCAAAATTTTTATTGCCCACAAAAAAACGTTAAAGCACTCCCATCCAAAAAACGTTTGCTCACAAACATTTTACATTCAGTGTCAACCATATATGTAATTGGCCCCATAAGTAAGCTAAGTAATGCCCTTCTTTTTAGCTCTAGGATTACTGCTTACAATGACCCTCCTGGGTATAATGTCAGCCTTTCTGAAATACACAGTCTCTCCAGAAAAAATATGACTGAACATACCTCATTGCTGCATAGCATGAAACCGTTCCTCACACTGAAGTTTCCTATACTCCTCAGCCTCTGTGGGAACAGCAATGGACCTTAGTTACAAATGCTAAGATCATCATCCTCCAGGCAGCAGTCTTCATCCATCTGCTCTCTGAGAGTAAATAGTACAAACCGGTACCATTTAAAAATAACAAACTCTTGATTGAAGAATTAAAAACTAATATTTTATCACCTCTTTCACTTTATCCTTCCTAGTACTTAGAGTAGGCAAAGAGAATGACTGGGGGTGGAGCTAAGGGAGGAGCTATATAGACAGCTCTGCTGTGGTGCTCTTTGCCACTGCCTGTAGGGAAGGATAATATCCCACAAGTAAAGGATGAATCCGTGGACTCGTCTTACCTTTATAGAAGAAAACAGTATTGCAGATAAAAGTATTTGCTGACAAAACATGATTCAGATGACTTTGAAAATCTTCACCAACAGAACTGAGATCTGTTCAGATAAACTGTCACACCAAAGGGTAGAAGCTGCCATCACACAAGCAATACTAACTTTTAGATTAAATAAATAACCTACTAAAAGAAATGCCTTTCTATAAAAGACTCCACTTTTCTGTCCATCGGATCTTTAAAAACAAAATTTATGCTTACCTGATAAATGTCTTTCTTTCCAGATATGGAGAGTCCACAACGTCATTCAATTACTAGTGGGAATATCACTCCTGGCCAGCAGGAGGAGGCAAAGAGCACCACAGCAAAGCTGTTAAGTGTCACTCCCCTACCCATAATCCCCAGTCATTCAACCGAAGGGAAATGGAAAAGGAATAACACAAAGGTGTAGAGGTGCCTGAGGTTTAGTAAAAAAGAATGGTCTTAATAAAGGGCGGGGTTGTGGATTCTCCATATACGGAAAGAAATACATTTATCAGGTAAGCATACATTTTGTTTTCTTTCCTAACATATGGAGAGACCACAACGTCATTCAATTACTAGTGGGAACCAATACCCAAGCTAGATGACACAGAATGAACAGGGAGGAAGAACAAGACAGGCAGATCTAAACAGAAGGCACCACCGCTTGAAGAACCTTTCTTCCAAAAGAGGCCTCAGCTGAGGCAAAAGTATCAAATTTGGATAATTTGGAAAAAGTATGCAGAGAGGACCAAGTTGCAGCCTTGCAAATCTGTTCCACAGAAGCTTCATTTTTGAAAGCCCAAGAAGAGGAGACAGCCCTAGTGGAATGAGCTGTAATTCTCTCAGGAGGCTGCTGTCCAGCAGTCTCATAAGTAAAAAAATTATACTTCTCAACCAGAGGGAAAGAGAAGTAGCAGTAGCCTTTTGACCCTTACGATTTCCTGAGAAACAAACAAACAGGGCAGAAGACAGGCAAAAATCCTTAGTCGCCTGTAGGTAGAATTTTAGAGCACGCACAACATCCAAGATGTGCAACAGACGCTCTTTATGAGAAGAAGGAGAGAAGGAACAACAATTTCCTGATTAATATTTCTATCCGAAACCACTTTAGGAAGAAACCCCAATTTAGTACGAAGAACCGCCTTATCCACATGAAAGATAAGGTAATGCAAATCACATTGCAAAGCCAAAAGTTCTGAAACTCTCCGAGCAGAAGAGATAGCAATAAGAAAAAAAAACCTTCCAAGATAGCAACCTAATATCTATGGAATGCATTGGCTCAAACTGAGCCTGCTGCAAAACTTTAAGAACAAGATTAAGGCTCCAAGGAGGAGCAACAAGTTTAAACACAGGCCTGATTCTGACCAGGGCCTGACAAAAATATTGAACATCTGGCACATCCGCCAGGCGCTTGTGTAACAAAATAGATAATGCAGAAATCTGAACTTTCAGAGAACTGACTGACAACCCTTTCTCCAGACCTTCCTGGAAAAAAGACAAAATTCTAGGAATCCTCACCCTACTCCAAGAGTAGCCCTTAGATTCACACCAATAAAGGTATTTACGCTATACCTTATGGTAAATTTTTTGAGCAACAGGCTTGCGAGTCTGGATCATGGCGTTCAATCTTCAAGCAGTCAGCTTGAGAGAAACAAGATTTGGATGGAGGAATGGACCCTGAGTTAGAAGGTCAGAGGCAAACTCCAAGGTGGCCGAAATTACATCTTCATTAGGTCTGCATACCAGATCCTGCGAGGCCATGCAGGAGCTATTAGAATTACTGATGCTCTCTCCTGTTTGAAACGAGCAATAACTAGTGGAAGGAGAGCAAATGGAGGAAACAGGTATGCTAGACCGAAATACCAAGGAACCGCCACAGCATCTATCAGAGCGGCCTGATGATCTCTTGACCTTGAACCGTACCTTGGAAGCTTGGCCGCCTGCTGAGATGCCATCAGATCCAACTCCAGCACTGGATCTGGATGGCAGATATACAACAATTGTGAGCTTCCGCCCACTAAATAATCTGTGCCACCTCATTCATGGCTAAGGAACTCCGAGTTCCTCGCTGGTGGTTGATGTAAGCCGCTGAGGTGATGTTGTCCGACTGAAACCTGATAAACCGGGCTAAGGACAATTGAGGCCAAGCCATCAGAGCATTGTAAATTGCTCTCAATTCCAAAATGTTTATGGGTAAAGCAGACTCCTCCTGAGTCCTTAGTCTCTGTGCCTTTAACGAGTCCCAGACTGCTCCCCAACCTAGCAGGCTGGCAACCGTGGTCACAATCACCCAGGAAGGTCTTCGGAAGCATGTGCCCTGAGACAGATGGTCCTGAGAAAGCCACCACGGAAGAGAGTCTCTTGTCGACTGGTCTAGATCTATCCTCTGAGACAGATCCGAATGGTCTCCGTTCCATTGTCTGAGCATGCATAATTGCATAGCTCTCAAATGAAATCGAGCAAAGGGAATGATGTCCATGGAAGTGACAAACAGACCAATTACCTCCATACATTGAGCCACTGATGGCTGAACAGTAGACTGTAGAGAGAGGCAAGAGGAGAGAATTCTGGATTTTCTGACCTCCGCCAGAAAATTTTTCTTAGATAGGGAATCTATTATGGTCCCTAAGAAAACCACCCTTGTAGCTGGAACAAGGGAACTCTTTTCCAGATTCACTTTCCAACCGTGGGAACGTAGAAAAGACAACAAGATCTCTGTATGAGAGTTTGCTTGTTGAAAAGATGGCACCTGAACCAATATGTCGTCCAGGTAGGGTGCCTCTGCAATTCCCCAAGACCTGATCACTGCCAAGAGAGCCCCAAGAACCTTTGAGAAAATTCTGGGAGCTGTAGCAAGGCCAAACGGAAGAGCCACAAACTGAAATTGTTTGTCTAGAAAGGTGAATCTCAGGAATTTGTGATGATCCCTGTGCATGGGAACATGAAGATACGCAAACTTCAGGTCTATGGTCGTCATGAACTGACCTTCTTGGACCAAAGGAAGAATGGACCGAATGGTTTCCATTTTGAAGGACGGTACCCTGAGAAACTTGTTGAGGCACTTTAGGTCTAAAATGGGTCGAAAAGTTCCCTCTTTTTTGGGCACCAAGAACAGATTTGAATAGAATCCTAGACTCTGTTCCCTTACTGGAACTGGAACAATCATTCCCAGGGAGGAAAGGTCCTGAATGCAGATCAAGAATGCCTCTCTTTTTACCTGGTCTGCAGATAATCTTAAGAGGTGGAATCTGCCCTTGGGAGGGAAAGTTTTGAATTCTATTTTGTAACCCTGAGATACTATGTCCAAAGGCCAAGGATCTAGGACATCTCGTCTCCATGCTTGACAAAACTGGGAAAATCTGCCCCCCACTTGATCTGATCCCGGAGAGAGGGCCGACCCTTCATGCTGACTTAGAATCAGCTGAGGGTATCTTTGATTGCTTCCCTTTATTCTAAGACTGATTGGGCTTCCAAGAAGACTTGGACTGCTCCTGATTGGAAGAGGATGAGGAAGACTTTGGACCTTTGAAGTTACAAAAGGAACAAAAATTACTTTGACATCCTTTGAGTCTGTTCTTCTTGTCTTGCGGTAGAAAAGACCCTTTTCCACCCGTAATATCAGAAATTATTTCTGCCAGACCAGGTCCAAACAAGGTCTTACCCTTTTAAGGAAGTGCCAGAAGCTTGGACTTAGAGGTAACATCAGCTGACTAAGATATTAGCCACAATGCCCTGTGGGCTAGGACAGTGAAGCCAGACATCTTGGCTCCCAGCCTAATAACTTGCATGTTAGCATCAGAAATAAAGGAATTGGTTAGTTTGAGAGCCTTAATCCTATCTTGTATCTCCTAACTCTACAAAAATTCAGATTCAGACAAGGCGTTTCACCAATAAGATGCCGCACTTGCTACTGTGGCAATACAAACTGCAGGTTGCCATTGAAGACGTTGATGAAAATACATCGTCTTTAAATAAGCTTTTGTCCATTGGATCCTTAAAGGAGCAGCTATCCTCTATAGGGATCATAGTTTTCTTAGCCAGAAAAGAAATAGAATGGAGTCAGCAACAGGAAACATCTTTTTAAATGCGGGAGACAGAGAGAAAGGAATCCCTGGCCTCTCCCATTCCTGTGAAATAATCTCTGTTACACGGTATGGGACAGGAAAAACTTCCACAGAGGAACGAACATCATAGTATTTATTACGTTTACTAGACTTCTTAGGGTTGACAACAACAGAAGTATCTGAGTTGTCCAAAGTAGCCAATAACTCCTTTAAAAGTACACAAAGGTGTTCAAGCTTAAATCTGAAGTTTATATCTTCAGTATAAGATGAAGGAATAATACTGTCCGAAACTGAGATTTCACCCTCAGAGGTTACTGATGTATCCTCCTCATTAGACTTATGAGGTAGGGCAACCTGCGTAGCAGTAGATGGAACAGAAACCTTACTATCTGAATGTCTAATTTTTCTCTTGCGTTTTACCAGCATAGGAAAAGCAGTAATGCCGCAGATACCGCAGAAGATACCTGTGCAGGAAAATCTGCAAGCAAAAAAACTCCTCCAGGAGGCTGAGAAGAACTGCAGGGCACTGTATGTGATGCCATAGAGGCTTGGGACGTTTGAGGAGAAAGCTATGGCATTGCCTGAACAGCATCATACATTGGGCTCAGCGGGGCAACAATTTATCTTTAAATTTAAATGTTCTAGCTAAGCATGCAGCACAGAATTGCATAGGCAAAACAATGTGTGCCTCTAGGCATAACAAGCATTTGTCAAAAGACACAGAGTCTTCCATGTCCATAATACTAAATAAAAAATTCCCCAAATTGTAAAAAAAAAAAAAATTAAATACACTGTCTCTTTAAGAATTTTTAATACAACAGCCGCTTAATGTTATACAAAAATTCTTTAAAATAATAAACCAATCAGGCCCCTTACACCTCAGACAGACTGAGGCGCCTTACCCTAACACTAATAAACAATTTGGCTGCCAGAAGTCTCTTAAACGATTGTATAGAAGATCGACACTGAAGAGACTGAAATTCAATGACCCTGCGCTGACAGCAGAGAGAAGTCACATGACCGGCAGAGAGAAGAAACTACGCAGCAAGTAAAAGGCGCGTGTTTCCCTTTGCTTGCTTAGCTAGTTCAGGCTAACTGACAGACTGCTTGAGCGTTTGTGTAAATTTAGCTCCGGTGTGGAGCTAAATTTACACAAACGCTCAAGCAATCTGTCAGTTAGCCTGTTCTAGATAAGCAAGCAAAGAAAACCAACTGTCAAATTTTAGGTTTATACATAAATCCCTGTATAAAACATAAGCCCCACACACATACTAATAAAGTATTTCAACAAAATTAGCCCAAAGAGGAAAAAAACGTCCCAATAAAGGGATGATTAACCCCTAGTCTCAACAAACATAATGTGCCTGCCCACTGCCAAAGAAAAATGTCCCCATCTACTGCATATGAAATATTCTTCTGAAGTGCAAGTCTCCAAGACCTAGAAGACAAAAGCACTTACCTACAGTCTAGCTGTCCGGCAGGAAAACAGCTCACAAGGCGTGAAAGGACATATACTCCTTACAGAGACCTGTAAAAAAAGAAAGAACAGAGTAACCAACTCTGGCTTTCTTTACCATAGGCAGCAATGTGTTAGGAAACAAAGCAAGGACTACCTCACAACTTCCTAACTGCTTAAAAGCCACCACTATTCTACTGAAGAGATTGACGTGGACTCAGCTAAACCCAAATCCTTGCTTGCAGGAAAAAGTACCCGAAAAAGGAATTCATTCTTCAGACACCAAACTTCACCTCCTCCATTGACAGAGGCAAAGAGAATGACTAGAGATTATCGGTAGGGGAGTAACACTTAACAGCTTTGCTGTGGTGCTCTTTGCCTCCTTCTGCTGGCTAGGAGTGATATTCCCACTAGTAATTAAATTACGTTGTGGACTCTCCATATCTTAGGAAAGAAAGAGGTACTATCCTCTAAAGGGATAGTAGTTCATATTAAAAGTTTTTTTTGTGTGGTTATTGTCATATGTTGAAAAAACTGATAAATAAAAGTGAAAAAAATAAAAAATAAAAGAGAAGAAATGGCACCATCCAACTTAAGAATTATTTCCCAAAGTTCTAAACTAGCGGAAGGTAAAGGAACATCTTCTTAAATGCAGAAATTGGATTGAAAGAAAGACCAGGCCGGGACCATTCCTTGGTAATGATTTCTGATATATTCAAATGTTAGCACCAGCAATGTCCCTTTAATTGTATAAAAGTGCATGTGAAGACAGGTCTCAGTACAATTCCTTAATCAACAATTGTCCACAGCACTTATATTAAATAGACTATTATTAAGGAATTAGATCCAAAGTATGGTACAGCAACATTTCAGGTTATCTTCCCCTTAGTCATGCCATGAAACACAATGCTCACAGTATCTCTATATATAACAACTTGAGACTAATAATTACAAGGTTAACACACATGATTCTAATTTACAAACGGCTAGATTCCAAGTTTTGCGTTATGAGTGAAAAAGCCTCATAACGCTGCTTTTTCACTACCGCTGCTATTACGAGTCTTGTAGGTATAGCTGTATCGCACACTTTTTTGGCCGTAACGCAACGTAACTACCGCACCTTTCAAAAAGTCATTTTTCAATGAGACTTCCATAGTGCCGGTATTACGAGTTTTGCCTGGGAGGCCAAAAAGTGAGCGGTACAGCCTATACCATCAAGATTCGTACCACCATCTAAAGTCAGTAGTTATGGGTTTTACATTACAGATCTGTAGCATAAAACTCATAAGTAAAGTGTTACAAAGTACACTAAACACCCATAAACTACCTATTAACCCCTAAACCGAGGCCCTCCCGCATCGCACATTATTAACCCCTAATCTGCCGCTCCGGACATCGTCACAACTCTATAATAATCATATTAACCCCTAAATTGCCGCACTCCCGCATCGCAAACACTAGTTAAATATTATTAACCTCTAATCTGCTGCCCCCAACGTCACCACCGCCACTATACTAAAGTTATTAACCCCTAAACCTAACCCTAAGTCTAACGCTAACACCCCTAACTTTAATATAATTAAAATAAATCTAAATAAAAATTACTATCATTAACTAAATAATTCCTATTTAAAACTAAATACTTACCTGTAAAATAAACTGTAAGCTAGCTACAATATAACTAATAGTTACATTGTAGCTATCTTAGGTTTTATTTTTATTTCACAGAAAAATTTGTATTTATTTTAACTAGGAAGACTAGTTAGTAAATAGTTATTAACTATTTACTAACTACCTAGTTAAAATAAATACAAATTTACCTGTTAAATAAAACCTAACCTGTCTTACACTAACACCTAACATTACACTACAATTAAATCCATTACATTAATTAAATACAACTAAATTACAACCCCCCCCCCACTAATTTACACAAAATAAAAAAGAAATAATCAAATATTTAAACTAATTACACCTAATCTAATAGCCCTATCAAAATATAAAAGCCCCCCCCCCCCAAAATAAAAAAAAACCCTAGCCTAAACTAAACTACCAATAGCCCTTAAAAGGGCCTTTTGCGGGGCATTGCCCCAAAGAAATCAGCTTTTTTACCTGTAAAAAAATACAAACAACCCCCCAATAGTTATTAACTATTTACTAACTACCTAGTTAAAATAAATACAAATTTACCTGTAAAATAAAACCTAACCTGTCTTACACTAACACCTAACATTACACTACAATTAAATCAATTACATTAATTAAATATAATTAACTAAATTACAAAAAAAATAAACATTAAATTACACAAAATAAAAAAGAGATTATTATTATTATCGGTTATTTGTAGAGCGCCAACAGATTCCGCAGCGCTGAATTATCAAATATTTAAACTAATTACACCTAATCTAATAGCCTTATCAAAATAAAAAAGCCCCCCCCAAAATAAAAACACCCTAGCCTAAACTAAACTGATTGGAACAGCCAACAGAATGCAAGCTCAATCCTATTGGCTGATTGGATCAACCAATATGATTGAAGCTCAGCCAATAGGATTTTTCACCTTTAATTCCGATTGGCTGATAGAATTCTTGGATGACGTCCCTTAAAGGAACCTTTATTCTTCAGTAGCCGTCAACAGAAGAGGATGCTCCGCGCTGGATGTCTTGAAGATGGAGCCGCTCTGCGTTGGAAGGATTAAGATAGAATATGCCGTTTGGATAAAGACTTCTGCCCGTCTGGAGGACGACTTCTTGCTGCTTGGATGAAGACTTCTCCCGGCTTCGTTGAGGACTTCTTCCCGCTTGGATGAAGACTTCTTCCGGCTTGATGAGGATGGATGTCCGGTGTGTTAGGTTTTATTAAGGGTTTATTGGGTGGGTTTTATCTTTAGCTTAGGGTTTGGGCAAAGAAAAAGAGCTAAATGCCCTTTTAAGGGCAATGCCCATCCAAATGCCCTTTTCAGGGAAATGGGGAGCTTAGGTTTTTTAGATAGGATTTTATTTGGGGGGGGTTGGTTGTGTGGGTAGTGGGTTTTACTGTTGGGGGGTTGTTTGTATTTTTTTTACAGGTAAAAAAGCTGATTTATTTGGGGCAATGCCCCGCAAAAGGCCCCTTTAAGGGCTATTGGTAGTTTAGTTTAGGCTAGGGTTTTTTTTTAATTTTGGGGGGGGGGCTTTTATATTATGATAGGGCTATTAGATTAGGTGTAATTAGTTTAAATATTTGATTATTTCTTTTTTATTTTGTGTAAATTAGTGGGGGGGGGGTTGTAATTTAGTTAATTGTATTTAATTAATGTAATGGATTTAATTGTAGTGTAATGTTAGGTGTTAGTGTAAGACAGGTTAGGTTTTATTTTACAGGTAAATTTGTATTTATTTTAACTAGGTAGTTAGTAAATAGTTAATAACTATTTACTAACTAGTCTACCTAGTTAAAATAAATACAAACTTAGCTGTGAAATAAAAATAAAGCCTAAGATAGCTACAATATAACTATTAGTTATATTGTAGCTAGGTTAGGTTTTATTTTATAGTTAAGTATTTAGTTTTAAATAGGAATAATTTAGGTATTAATTGTAATTTTTATTTAGATTTATTTTAATTATGTTAAAGTTAGTGGTGTTAGGGTTAGGTTAGGGTTAGGCTTAGGGTTAGGTTTAGGGGTTAATAACTTTAGTATAGTGGCGGCGATGTTGGGGGCGGCAGATTAGGGGTTAATAACTGTAATGTAGGTTTCGGCGATGTCGGGGGCGGCAGATTAGGGGTGTTTAGACTCTGGGTTTATGTTAGGGTTTTAGGTGTAAACATAACTTTTCTTTCCCCATAGGATTCAATGGGGCTGCGTTACGGAGCTTTACGCTCCTTTATTGCAGGTGTTAGGCTTTTTTTTTAGCCGTCTCTCTCCATTGATGTCTATGGGGAAATCGTGCACAAGCACGTAAAACCAGCTGAAAGCAGCGCTGGTATTTGTGTGCGGTATGGAGCGCAACGCTGCCATATTGCCTGCTAACGCCAGGCTTTTGCAAACCTGTAATAGCAGCGCTATAGGGAGTACCGAGCCACTCATAATGCAAAACTCGTAATCTGGCCGAAAGTTACTAAGTTACTAAAACACACTTCTACTCACGCCATCTAGTGGTCATCAGTGTATTACCATCTTATTCCCTTTAGTACCTACTTCAATCTCTAGAGGGCATACAAGTGGTGTGCTATCATTAGCAGTAGGAGCGTAAGCGTGGTCACGAGATTGTGGTGTTTCTAACGCTCTAATCTATATAAATTGCGCGCTGTTTTAATGACCAAAAACTTGTTTATGCTAATTTTCGGTAATTTACACTCCCCATATTTTCTATGGCCGGTGTCTTGCCACAACCCCCATTGCAAAATACCCCTCTACACCATTAAAGGGATAGTCTAGTCAAAATAAAAATGTCATGTTTCAGATAGAGCAGGCAATTTTAAGCAACTTTCTAATTTACTCAATTTTTCTTCGTTCTCTTGGTAACTTTGAAGAAGACGGCCCATTTTTGGTTCAGAACCTGGGTAGCACTTTCTGATTGGTGTCTAAATGTAGCCACCAATCAGCAAGCACTACCAAGGAGCTGAACTAAAAATGGGCCGGCTCCTACATTTCCATTCAAATAAAAATACCAAAAGAACTAAGAAAAAAAATTAATAATAGGAGTAAATTATAAATCATAAAAGATTAATTTTGACTTAACTATTCCTTTAACCTCTAAACCATCACAACCCCCATCTCAAAATACCCCTCTACACTATTAAGCCCTTAACTGCCACAACCCCCATCTCAAAATATCCCTCTACACTATTAACCTCTAAACCGCCACAACCCCATCTCAAAATACCCCTCTACACTATTTACCCGTAAACCGTCACAACCCTCATCGCAAAATACCACTCTACACTATTAACCCCTAAACCGCCACAACCCTCATCTCAAAATACCCCTCTACACTATTAAAACATTCCAAGGAACACCTTTACTCTTCACTGACCAACAATATATGTTTATTGTGAGGATGAGACTGGCTAATACTTTACATTTAGTTTACTAACTAGCCATATCAAAGGACCCAATTATATCTATTGTACCCTTAACCGGTCAGAATGGGCAGTCTATATAGATTATTTACGGCGAAGGGTTAAAAATAATAATAAAAGAGAACAATAACAGATTATACTCTTTTATTCCTGCTTAATCAACTTTGGGCTTAAATCCATTAAATTGCAGGGGTAAGATATCTCAGCTCATTTAAATATGCTATAAATACATAGAACTGGATTTCAGTAGAAACTATTATTGTACATGTGTTCATAAAGAAATTGAGACTATAAGTATATAACATTGTACTAAATGTGTAAGAGAGTATGCCACAAATCAGGGGGAAGGAAAAGCTTTATAAACAGTCACATAGGGACCAATATATTGGGGCCTAGTCTTTAATTATGCTTCCAAAAGTTGATTACATCCCCCTCAATATTTAGTCCCAGTGGCCTTCTTGTTTGCAACTGGAAAATCCAGAATGCTTCACTATATAGAAGCCGACTATTCCTATCATCTCCTCTTTGTTTGGGGCGCATCTCAATAACCTGCCAGCTCAAAGAAGAAACATCTTGATTATGATGGTGAATTAAATGACGTGCAAGATCAGAACACTCAATATTGTTTTTTATATAATTTAGGTGTTCCCTAACGCGTGTCCTAGCCTCCGCAGTAGTGCAACCTGTGTATTGAAGCTTAAAGCTTACATCTTCTATTAGGTACTACAACTCTCATGTTGGTATACTCTATTTGTGGTTCTGGACTGAAAAGTGGAACCTATACGTGCATGAGAACAGGCAATACAATTGCCAAAATTACATTTGAAATGTCCCTTCACTGTTAGCCAACTGCTTATATGTGTTTCCACTTTTCTCAGTTGGCTAGAGGGACAAAATGTTACCTAAGGTGCATCCCCTTCTGAATACAAAGTTGCATCCGCCATCAATATAGTCCTTTAGACTATCCTCAGCCATGACTACGGGCAGATGCTTTTTGAATATGCCACAGATTTCATCAAATTGAGGGCTGAAAGTAGTCAAAAAGACCGGTCTGGCGGAATCAAACCTGTCCTGGGAGGCCCTATCCATACAGGTAACCTCCAAAAGGGCTCGATTGATCGTTTTAGGCCGATATCCTCTCTGTAATAAAGTCTGGCTGAACTTTTCACTTTCTATCAGAAAATCTGAGTTGTCAGTGCAGTTGCGTTTAATACGCATAAACTGCCCTTTTGCCACACCAAACCCAGTGTGTTTTGGGTGGCTACTCCTAGCATGGAGAATTGTATTTGACATGATCGGTTTTCTGTAAAGAGTGGTTTTAATCGTATGTGTTTCAGGGACCCCTTCCAAGACTATATCCAAATAGGGAATCTTGAATTTATCAAACTGGTAAGTGAACTGTAAACCTACTTTGTTGATATGGAGGGCGTCTACATATTTTACAGCCTCCCCCTCAGTGCCTGTCCAAATGAGGAGGAGGTCATCAATAAAATGTTTATACATTTTAATCCTGTCGTTGAATGGACCCAAATCTTCAAAGAGGTGGGACCGCTCCCACCATCCCATATATATGTTGGCGTATGCGGGCGCAAATTTTGCACCCATCTTTAGAGATAAAAATCACCTTCAAAACAAAAGAAATTATGAGTCAAAAGGAAATCCAAGGTTCTGCATATAAGCATCCTAAGTGGGAGATCATAGTTACTGAAGTGCTCTAGGGATTTAGCTACTGCCTCTAACCCCAGATTATGTGGGATAGTAGAGTATAGGCCCACCACATCTATCGTGAGCCATGAGATGGAGGTGTCCCATTTTAACTTATCTAGATTATACACCAGATGTTTGGTGTCATGTAGATAAGAAGGGAGCTGAAAAACCAATTGTTGCAGTAGTAATTCGACCCAACTAGAGAGGTGTTCAAAGAGGGAACCGATACCCGACATAATAGGTCTCCCCCTCACCTCCTCCAAGGATTTATGAACCTTGGGGAGGTGGTGAAAAATCGGGAGTACTGGATTGGATACCAATAAGTAATTATACGTGTCAAGGATTCCCTCCCGAACACCATCATCTAGTAGATCTAAAAGCTCCTTTCTGAAGCTATCAGTAGGATTTCTTAATAATCTGGTGTACACATCTCTATCATTCAGTTGTCTCATTGCCTCAAATATATATGCTACTCTATCAAGAGTCACAATGCTGCCCCCCTTGTTGGCCTGTTTAATGACTATGTCATCATATGTCTGTGGTTTAGTCAAAGCTTGTTGTAATTCAGATTGCAAGTTAGGTTGGCTTCTAACGTGGCTTTTTGAGAGTTTAACCAGGTCTTCCTCAACCCTGTGGTGAAAGGCCTCCAAGAAAGGGCCCCTCTCCCTCACAGGTAGAAGATAGACTTCGGCTTGAACTGTCCATGGAAAGTTTTTAAATATGCAGGATCTCTCTCTGAATGAGCACCTAGATCCTGCAAAGTATAAAAAACATAAGTTATGCTTACCTGATAAATTCCTTTCTCCTGTAGTGTGGTCAGTCCACGGGTCATCATTACTTCTGGGATATTAACTCCTCCCCAACAGGAAGTGCAAGAGGATCACCCAGCAGAGCTGCTATATAGCTCCTCCCCTCTACGTCACACCCAGTCATTCGACCGAGAACCAACGAGAAAGGAGAAGCCAAAGGGTGCAGTGGTGACTGGAGTATAATTTAAAAAATTTAGACCTGCCATACAAACAGGGCGGGCCGTGGACTGACCACACTACAGGAGAAAGGAATTTATCAGGTAAGCATAAATTATGTTTTCTCCTGTTAAGTGTGGTCAGTCCACGGGTCATCATTACTTCTGGGATACCAATACCAAAGCTAAAGTACACGGATGACGGGAGGGACAGGCAGGCTCTTTATACGGAAGGAACCACTGCCTGAAGAACCTTTCTCCCAAAAACAGCCTCCGAAGAAGCAAAAGTGTCAAATTTGTAAAATTTGGAAAAAGTATGAAGAGAAGACCAAGTTGCAGCCTTGCAAATCTGTTCAACAGAGGCCTCGTTCTTAAAGGCCCAAGTGGAAGCCACAGCTCTAGTGGAATGAGCTGTAATTCTTTCAGGAGGCTGCTGTCCAGCAGTCTCATAGGCTAAACGTATTATGCTACGAAGCCAAAAAGAGAGAGAGGTAGCAGAAGCTTTTTGACCTCTCCTCTGTCCAGAATAAACGACAAACAGGGAAGAAGTTTGGCGAAAATCTTTAGTTGCCTGTAAATAAAATTTCAGGGCACGGACTACATCTAGATTGTGCAGAAGTCGTTCCTTCTTTGAAGAAGGATTCGGACACAATGATGGCACAACAATCTCTTGATTGATATTCTTATTAGTGACAACCTTAGGTAAGAACCCAGGTTTAGTACGCAGAACTACCTTATCTGAATGAAAAATCAGATACGGAGAATCACAATGTAAGGCTGATAACTCAGAGACTCTACGAGCCGAGGAAATAGCCATTAAAAACAGAACTTTCCAAGATAACAGCTTGATATCAATGGAATGAAGGGGTTCAAACGGAACACCCTGTAAAACGTTAAGAACTAAATTTAAGCTCCATGGTGGAGCAACAGTTTTAAACACAGGCTTAATCATGGCCAAAGCCTGGCAAAAGGCCTGAACGTCTGGAACCTCTGACAGACGTTTGTGTAAAAGAATGGACAGAGCTGAAATCTGTCCCTTTAAGGAACTAGCGGATAAACCCTTTTCTAAACCTTCTTGTAGAAAAGACAATATCCTAGGAATCCTAACCTTACTCCATGAGTAACTTTTGGATTCGCACCAATATAAGTATTTACGCCATATTTTATGGTAAATCTTTCTGGTAACAGGCTTCCTAGCCTGTATTAAGGTATCAATTACTGGCTCAGAAAAACCACGTTTTGATAAAATCAAGCGTTCAATTTCCAAGCAGTCAGCTTCAGAGAAATTAGATTTTGATGTTTGAAGGGACCCTGAATCAGAAGGTCCTGTCTTAGAGGCAGTGACCAGGGTGGACAGGATGACATGTCCACTAGATCTGCATACCAAGTCCTGCGTGGCCACGCAGGCGCTATTAGAATCACCGATGCTCTCTCCTGTTTGATTCTGGCAATCAATCGAGGAAGCATCGGGAAGGGTGGAAACACATAAGCCATCCCGAAGGTCCAAGGTGCTGTCAAGGCATCTATCAGGACCGCTCCCGGATCCCTGGATCTGGACCCGTAACAAGGAAGCTTGGCGTTCTGTCGAGACGCCATGAGATCTATCTCTGGTTTGCCCCAACGTCGAAGTATTTGGGCAAAGACCTCCGGATGAAGTTCCCACTCCCCCGGATGAAAAGTCTGACGACTTAGGAAATCCGCCTCCCAGTTCTCCACTCCCGGGATGTGGATTGCTGACAGGTGGCAAGAGTGAGACTCTGCCCAGCGAATTATCTTTGATACTTCCATCATCGCTAGGGAGCTTCTTGTCCCTCCTTGATGGTTGATGTAAGCTACAGTCGTGATGTTGTCCGACTGAAACCTGATGAACCCCTGAGTTGTTAACTGGGGCCAAGCCAGAAGGGCATTGAGAACTGCTCTCAATTCCAGAATGTTTATTGGTAGGAGACTCTCCTCCTGAGTCCATGATCCCTGAGCCTTCAGAGAATTCCAGACAGCGCCCCAGCCTAGTAGGCTGGCGTCTGTTGTTACAATTGTCCAATCTGGCCTGCTGAATGGCATCCCCCTGGACAGATGTGGCCGAGAAAGCCACCATAGAAGAGAATTTCTGGTCTCTTGATCCAGATTCAGAGTAGGGGACAAATCTGAGTAATCCCCATTCCACTGACTTAGCATGCACAATTGCAGCGGTCTGAGATGTAGGCGTGCAAAGGGTACTATGTCCATTGCCGCTACCATTAAGCCGATCACCTCCATGCATTGAGCCACTGACGGGTGTTGAATGGAATGAAGGACACGGCATGCATTTTGAAGCTTTGTTAACCTGTCTTCTGTCAGGTAGATCTTCATTTCTACAGAATCTATAAGAGTCCCTAAGAAGGGAACTCTTGTGAGTGGAAAGAGAGAACTCTTCTTTTCATTCACCTTCCATCCATGCGACTTTAGAAATGCCAGTACTAACTCTGTATGAGACTTGGCAGTTTGAAAGCTTGAAGCTTGTATCAGAATGTCGTCTAGGTACGGAGCTACCGAAATTCCTCGCGGTCTTAGTACCGCCAGAAGAGCACCCAGAACCTTTGTGAAGATTCTTGGAGCCGTAGCCAATCCGAATGGAAGAGCTACAAACTGGTAATGCCTGTCTAGGAAGGCAAACCTTAGATACCGGTAATGATCTTTGTGAATCGGTATGTGAAGGTAAGCATCCTTTAAATCCACTGTGGTCATGTACTGACCCTTTTGGATCATGGGTAGGATTGTCCGAATAGTTTCCATTTTGAACGATGGAACTCTTAGGAATTTGTTTAGGATCTTTAAATCCAAGATTGGCCTGAAGGTTCCCTCTTTTTTGGGAACCACAAACAGATTTGAGTAAAACCCCTGTCCATGTTCCGACCGCGGAACCGGATGGATCACTCCCATTAGTAAAAGATCTTATACACAGCGTAGAAACGCCTCTTTCTTTATTTGGTTTGTTGACAACCTTGACAGATGAAATCTCCCTTTTGGGGGAGAGGATTTGAAGTCCAGAAGATATCCCTGAGATATGATCTCTAACGCCCAGGGATCCTGGACATCTCTTGCCCAAGCCTGGGCGAAGAGAGAAAGTCTGCCCCCCACTAGATCCGTTCCCGGATCGGGGGCCCTCGATTCATGCTGTCTTAGGGGCAGCAGCAGGTTTTCTGGCCTGCTTGCCCTTGTTCCAGGACTGGTTAGGTCTCCAGCCTTGTCTGTAGCGAGCAACAGCTCCTTCCTGCTTTGGAGCAGAGGAAGTAGATGCTGCTCCTGCCTTGAAATTACGAAAGGAACGAAAATTAGACTGTCTAGCCTTAGGTTTGGCTCTGTCTTGAGGCAGGGCATGGCCTTTACCTCCTGTAATGTCAGCGATAATCTCTTTCAAACCGGGCCCGAATAAAGTCTGCCCTTTGAAAGGTATGTTAAGCAATTTAGATTTAGAAGTAACGTCAGCTGACCAGGATTTTAGCCACAGTGCTCTGCGCGCCTGAATGGCGAATCCGGAATTCTTAGCCGTAAGTTTTGTTAAATGTACTACGGCATCTGAAACAAATGAATTAGCTAGCTTAAGTGTTTTAAGCTTGCTTGAAATCTCATCTATAGTTATTGAGTCAAGAGTCTCTTCCAGGGACTCGGACCAAAAAGCGGCCGCGGCCGAGACAGACGCAACACATGCAAGGGGTTGCAATATAAAACCTTGTTGAACAAACATTTTCTTAAGGTAACCCTCTAATTTTTTATCCATTGGATCTGAAAAGGCACAGCTATCCTCCACCGGGATAGTGGTACGCTTAGCCAGAGTAGAAACCGCTCCCTCCACCTTAGGGACCGTCTGCCATAAGTCCCGTGTGGTGGCGTCTATTGGGAACATCTTTCTAAACACAGGAGGGGGGGAAAAGGGTACACCGGGCCTATCCCACTCCTTAGTAATTATCTCTGTAAGCCTCTTAGGTATAGGAAATACGTCAGTACTCGCCGGTACCGCATAGTATCTATCCAGCCTACATAATTTCTCTGGGATTGCAACGGTGTTACAATCATTCAGAGCTGCTAATACCTCCCCTAACAGTACACGGAGGTTTTCGAGTTTAAACTTAAAATTAGAAATGTCTGAATCCATTCTATTGGGATCAGAACCGTCACCTGCAGATTGAAGCTGTCCGTCCTCATGTTCTGCATACTGTGACGCAGTATCAGACATGGCCCTATTATTAACAGCGCACTCTGTTCTCACCCCAGAGTGATCACGCTTACCTCTAAGTTCTGGTAATTTAGACAAAACTTCAGTCATAACATTAGCCATATCCTGTAATGTGATTTGTAATGGCCGCCCTGATGTACTCGGCGCTACAATATCACGCACCTCCCGAGCGGGAGATGCAGGTACTGACACGTGAGGCGAGTTAGTCGGCATAACTCTCCCCTCGTTGTTTGGTGAATGATGTTCAATTTGTACAGATTGACTTTTATTTAAAGTAGCATCAATGCAATTAGTACATAAATTTCTATTGGGCTCCACTTTGGCTTTAGCACATATAGCACAGAGATATTCCTCTGAGTCAGACATGTTTAACACACTAGCAATTAAACTAGCAACTTGGAAATACTTTTCAAAGCAATTTACAAATAATATGAAAACCGTACTGTGCCTTTAAGAAGCACAGAAAAAAGTTATGACAGTTGAGTAATAATAAACCGGAGAAACTATAACATCAAATTCTTTCTGGTAAAACACAATTTTAGCAAAGGATTGCCCCCATTAGCAATGGATAACTAACCCTGAATAGCAGAAAAAAAGTACAGAATATAAACGTTTTTTAAAATGTACAGAATATAAACGTTTTTTATCACAGTCAAAGCACAATCTCACAGGTCTGCTGTGAGTGATTACCTCCCTCAAACTAACTTTTGAAGACCCCTGAGCTCTGTAGAGACGAACCGGATCATGCAGGGAAGAAAACAGACTTGTGACTGAATTTTCTGATGCGTAGCAAAAGCGCCAAAATAGGCCCCTCCCCCTCACACACAACAGTGAGGGAGATCAGTAAACTGTCTTAGATTAAATAAAACGACCGCCAAGTGGAAAAAAAAAAACAGTGCCCAAACAATTTTTCACCCAGTACCTCAGATAATTAAACGATTTTAACATGCCAGCAAAAATGTTTAACATCAAATAAATGAAATGTCATTAGAAAGCCTGTTGCTAGTCCCACTGCAAGTTAGGCTAAAGTCTTATGCATACAGTATTATCCCAGTGAAGTGCCATTCCCCAGAATACTGAAGTGTAAATATACATACATGACAGCCTGATACCAGTTGCTACTACTGCATATAAGGCTGAACTTACATTATATCGGTATGGCAGTATTTTCTCAGTCAATTCCATTCTCAGAAAATAATATGCTGCTACATACCTCCTTGCAGGTTAACCTGCCCGCTGTCCCCTGATCTGAAGTTTACCTCACTCCTCAGATGGCCAAGAACAGCAAGATGACCTTAACTACGCCGGCTAAAATCATCCAAAAACTCAGGTAGATTCTTCTTCAAATTCTACCTGAGAAGGAACAACACACTCCGGTGCTGTTTTAAAATAACAAACTTTTGATTGAAGGTATAAAACTAAGTATAATCACCACAGTCCTCTCACACATCCTATCTATTAGTTGGGTGCAAGAGAATGACTGGGTGTGACGTAGAGGGGAGGAGCTATATAGCAGCTCTGCTGGGTGATCCTCTTGCACTTCCTGTTGGGGAGGAGTTAATATCCCAGAAGTAATGATGACCCGTGGACTGACCACACTTAACAGGAGAAATCCCTTCCTTCTTCGAAGTCAAAAATCTGAAATGCTTGATAGCACAATAGCAGTATTGTCACTTGTGTCTGTATCCACCTCTGCACTGAGAGTAGTATTAGTATCTTTTGTCCAAAATAATTTTTTGAGAGTAAGGTCCCTCACCAATCTATTAACATTTGTTAAAGTGTCAAAGAGATTAAAGGATCTGGAAGGGACAAAACCCAGGCCCATACTTAGGACCTCTAATTCTAAAGATGTTAGGACCCTACCAGATAGATTGATTACCTTTATATCGAATATTTGTTGCAATATGTGCGGCCCCTTTGACCCCTTGTGTTGCGACCTCTTCCTAGGATGCCTCCCCTTCCCTTTGATGTAGGTCCTGATGAAAAAACTGCTCTCTAGAGATCTGTATGTCTGTGGGCGTTATAGTACTATTGGATCTAAAGTCAACCTCATTGTCGCTTAAAAATTCAGCTTCTCATGGGTTGGACGGGAGGATTTGTGTATCACTTCTATTGCCTCGACTCTGCTGCCTGGTCACAATACCTCTTGCGGGCTTGTTACTGGAGTTCCGAATAATACTCTTAGGGATGGGTGTATACTCTTCCTCGCCACTAGTCCTGGCTGACTTGGTAGCTGCCTCATAATCTGTACCCTTAGTGTCTGAAAATGTAACTTTCTTTTTATTGTCGAAGGGAAAGGTTTTGTTGTTAGACTTGGACTTGTATCTCCTTGGTCTAAACCCTTTCTGGTTGCTGTTTCTGTTCTGCCATGTATAGACCCTATTATTGCTGTAATCATCATTTTCTCTATTGAATTTTCTTAACTCAATTCTAAATTATATTTAGGGTTATCTATAAAGTAATTTAGTTGTGACTGTATAAGTTCCAATTCTGTTCTAATCTTAGTGAGCTGTGATATTTTATACTTAATTATCAGTAACGTAAATTTTTTAGAACAGTCACTAAGTATATCATTCCAGGTGGTGATGAAGTCCTGGTCTTCCACTTGAAAAGTGGGGAATTTATTCACCCTTAACCCCCTAGAGATCAGATCAAGTTGTAAGTACTTTTCAAGAGCTCTCTTGTCCCACCAAGTCTTCTTTCAATAGTGTTCTCTCAAGTAATAAAAAAGTCTCACTTATCCCCAGAATCTCACTTTGTTTTACAAATGTATCTTCCAAAGTTAAACGTTCCACATCCAATTATGTAAGTGGTGTTAGGGAAAATAAGCTGAGTGGATTCATATTAGTGAAAATAAATGAAGACACTAGATGATGTTTGTCTGAACAGGTGAGCCTGCAGGAATGAAATATATCCAACACCGGAAGCCTAAAAAAGTTCTATCTTGCACAGGCTCAAACCTGATTTTAAACCTACAGTGGGTCTTGAGGAAAAGGAGTTCTAATCCTTGGTTTTAATGGGTATGTTACAGCGGTATAGAGGAGATAAACCTTGTGCTCACACGTATATATATACATCCTGCCCTGGCCAGATCAAATAACATTCTCAGGCGGACACTGCCGATACTCATGACTGTCCCTTCTTCCTGGTTGTTATCTGGGTCATTGGGCTGTGCGGCTCCCCAATCTGTTTCTTCACGGAGATGTATTCCGCAGCTCCCCTGAGCTTCCGCTGTCTTTGTGCATCCTCCGCACTGTCTTCCGGGTACTGTGACATCACTTCCCCCGCTGGACTCCTCTCTATTACCCGCAAGGAAGAAAGGAAACTCTGTATGCAATGTTGAACCCACTGTGGCAACGACAAATGGCGCGGTGACTCGAGCTGGTAGTAAAAGTCAACAGCAAAACATTCCAAGGAACACCAGCGAGTCAAGACATAATCGCTTTAAATAAAACGTTTTTTATTATATAGATACACACAGGATAAAATACACAGAAAATGGCAAAAAAGGATCTCAGCTAATCCATATACGTCCTATGCGTTTCGGCCCCCTGGCCTTATTCATAGACATAGTAAGAAACCATAGCTCCTTCTTTAAATACACTGTCGCCTAATTGGCTATGAAAAAAGCTGAATTACTATTTGCTACTTCTTTAATTACATTAATTAAAACTGTGTTAGTAGCTTAACTCTTCACTGACCAACAATATATGTTTATTGTGAGGATGAGACTGGCTAATACTTTACATTTAGTTTACTAAATAGCTATATCAAAGGACCCAATTATATCTATTGTACCCTTAACCGGTCAGAATGGGCAGTCTATATAGATTATTTACAGCGAAGGGTTAAAAATAATAATAAAAGAGAAGAACAATAACAGATTAAACTCTTTTATTCCTGCTTAATCAACTTTGGGCTAAAATCCATGAAATTGCAGGGGTAAGATATCTCAGCTCATTTAACTATTTGAGTGCTAAACACTTTTCCACCTGGGTGCTAAGCTTTTTTAATGGTTTTTATTATTTTTTTAAGAATTTTTTTTAACTTTTTTTTTCTTCTTTTGGAAAGGTTAGGCTGTCACGAATATCTCAGGATGTAGCTGCTAAGGGCTTAATTCTGTTTAGTTGTGAACTAAGAACAGCTGTTTTTTTTTTAAAAATAGCTGTGTACTGGATTTGTTTGTGTTTTCTTTGAAGTGCCAGGAGCCTCATAAAAAGTTTCTAAGGCTCACTCCTCCAGATGTTATTGTGTATACATTGAGTCATACAGCCACTCCAAGCTTTTAGTTCCAGAGATACACAGGGTAGAGTTTTATGGCTTAGACTGTCAGTAGAATACATGATGCGAAACAGGGCCTCAGTCACAGAAACTGATAAGGTCACTAAAAGGACATTGTTATAATATATATATATATATATATATATATATATATATATATATATATATATATATATGTGCTTTAAACTGTTATGACATTAAATGAAGGTCAATATGACAACCTATGTGATATCTGATATCAAACCGATTTTCCCAATGAAACTAAGAGATTCACGATATATATATATATATGGAAATAGAGTTACCTAGCAGAAATTATAATGGGTTCTATAATGTCAGGCAAAAACTTAGTTTATTGAAGTTCATAAAGGACAGGGGGGTTCCTTAGCCTGCCCAGGAGGGTGTGGTCAGGCAACGTGATCTCTGGAAAATATGTATAAAGTTTGATGTTTCAACATGTAACAGTCTCATTCTTACAAGGGGAGCTGTTCTACAGAGTAAGGACCATCGTTTCATGCCAGCCCCTGGCACAGATCTTGAGACTAGGAAAGTATTCAATCTGTTTTTCTCTCTTTTTATTTTAAATAACTGTTTGCTAATGTGTAATTTTATTTGTAACAACTTTTTATTAATAATGCATTGTGCATAATATTTTTGGCATAATAAATAATTATTTTATTAAGTTTGGCCATTGTCTAATAATTGAACCACGTTACTGAAAGAGACTGGAATATTAGAACTGCATAATTTAGGTTATTTTCTGATAAATTGTATTCAGAGAGTTAATGTGTAAGTCTGTTTTTTTTTTAGGATTTTCCCTTTAATAGATCCTAAGTGGTGGCAACTTAGATATTGTAGTTAGTTTAGTGTCGGTGGCATTAAAGGGGAGTTTTTGGCATTTCTTTTACGTCTAGCACAGACTGGAGAGTGTTGTTAAACCTTGCACCCACTGAACTAAATCACAAGCTGGCCTGGTGTGGCTAGATTGTGACCTATTAGTGAGAGTAGAAGCGGTCTGATAACCCTTTCTGTGCCAAATAAGTGACTGGTGCAGGGTTGGCTAACCTTGGTTTGTCACAAATTGATTACCATTCCAACGGTGGGTCTTGGGGGTCTGTAGCTGCTTAGATGCCTGAGATACAGGCTTATAAGCAGCATGCCCTCTGCGCCTATACTTAACATTGTTAAGTATAAATAAAGTTGCGCTGTGACATCACCACGCACCCTTTCTGTGCCAAATAAGTGACTGGTGCAGGGTTGGCTAACCTTGGTTTGTCACAAATTGATTACCATTCCAACGGTGGGTCTTGGGGGTCTGTAGCTGCTTAGATGCCCGAGATACAGGCTTATAAGCAGCATGCCCTCTGCGCCTATACTTAACATTGTTAAGTATAAATAAAGTTGCGCTGTGACGTCATCACGTCATTGCGCGTGATGTCACCACGCATAACGTGAAGCCCCGGCGATGCCTGTCACTATGCAGGCCCGATCGCCGGGGTAGGAGCGGGTGGGAGCCCCCAGATCTCCCTCAAGGTGGGAGAGTGCTAGTGACGGCTCTGAGCGCACCTGACTGAGACAATTTATGACGGCTCAGAGCCTTCATTAGCACTCAAGGGGTTAAATATGCTATAAATACATAGAACTGGATTTTAGTAGTAACTATTATTGAACATGTGTTCATAAAGAAACTGAGACTATAAGTATATAACATTGTACTAAATGTGTAAGAGAGCACGCCATAAAACAGGGGGAAGGAAAAGCTTTATTAACAGTCACCTTAACCCCTAAACTGCCACAAACCACATAGCAAAGTACCCCTCTACACTATTAACCCCTAAACCGTCACAACCTTAATCACAAAATACCCACATCGCAAAATACCCCTTCTACCCTATTAACTCCTAAACCGCTACAAACTCCCATTGCAAAACAGAACCTTAAAAAATAATATTGTCCCTGGGCTACATAGTACAATAATATAAATACTTTTTAGCCCAATAGGCTTAAATAAATGCCAGAATAATAATTTAAAAAGTACTTACCCATAGGCACCCAACTACTGTAAGATAGAACAGTATCCAGTAGAAAGCCAAACCGGTGCTGAAACATAACAGCAGAGGAAATGGAATAGGAGTATACCAACATCCCAACAGCTTGTGACTAACTCAAAAGGGTGTAGTTATGCCACTGCTCAATACTCCCAATACACCCCTCTGTTAACCAACAACATTCTGAGGGGAAAACTGGGCCTCAACTCAGTCTGAGTCCCCTCTCATAGAGAATGTCTGGAGCACCTATATTCTTCACCTACCTCCAAAGACAAGTTTAGTTACCATAGAGGCAGGAGGGGTTTTATAGGGCTCTTAGAGTTTGGGAATCTTTGAAAGACAATTGCTTCCAAGTAACAGCATAGGATCTCTGAGAGGAGTACAACAACCACCCAGCAGGAGGAGGCTAAGGGACAGGTCCCTGTGACAGCTGCAACAACCACCCAGCAGGAGGAGGCTAAGGGACAGGTCCCTGTGACAGCTGTGGCAGGCTTGTGACCATGGGGGGTAGTTATCAAGCCGTCAACCTCAAATACGCTGCGTATTCCGCAGCGTATTTGTGGCGAGGCTGATACGCCTTAGTTATCAAAGGCTCGAGACCGGCAAAAGTAGAATTTTGTGACGTAACCTTCGATCCGCCGGACTCAGTCCGACACAGATCGATTCTTACGTCACTCCAGATGTTCCGCACACAAGTGCGGCACATTCTCACTACTTTTGCTAGCTATCAAAAAACTAGCAGGTACGCTCGGCACTTTTACGGCCCAGCGTACCTGGTTTTCAAAGCGCCAGCCTGGAGGCGGCGGATCCCATAGGAATCAATGGGAGTCTGACCATAGCGAAAGTACAAGTTCGCTGCTGACAGACATCCCATTGATTCCTATGGGAGCTGTCTACACCTAACACCCTAACATGTACCCCGAGTCTAAACACCCCTAATCTGACCCCCCCTACACCGCCGCAACTACATAAAGTTATTACCCCCTAAACCGCCGCTCCCGGAGCCCACCGCAAGCTACTATATACATATTAACCCCTAAACCGCCGCTCCCGGAGCCCACCGCAACTATAATAAATGTATTAACCCCTAAACCGCCGCTCCCTGAACCCGCCGCAACCTATATTAAATGTATTAACCCCTATCCTGCCCCCCCTACACCGTTGCCACCTATAATAAATTTATCAACCCCTATCCTGCCCCCCACTACGCCGCCGCCACTGTAATAAAATTATTAACCCCTAAACCTAACCCTAACCCCCCCTAACTTAAATATTAATTAAATAAATCTAAATAAATTAACTCTTATTAACTAAATGAATCCTATTTAAAACTAAATACTTACCTTTAAAATAAACCCTAATATAGCTACAATATAAATAATAATTATATTATAGCTATCTTAGGATTTATTTTTATTTTACAGGTACCTTTCAATTTATTTTAACCATGTACAATAACTATTAAATAGTTATTAACTATTTAATAGCTTACCTAGCTAAAATAAAGAGAAATGTACCTGTGAAATAAATCCTAACCTAAGTTACAATTACACCTAACACTACACTATACTTTAATAAATTATTCCTATTTAAAAATAAATACTTACCTGTAAAATAAACCCTAAGATAGCTACAATGTAATTCATAATTATATTATAGCTATCTTAGGATTTATATTTATTTTACAGGTAACTTTGTATTTATTTTAGCTAGTTAGAATAGTTATTAAATAGTTATTAACTATTTAATAACTACCTAGCTAAAAGAAATACAAAATTACCTGTAAAATAAATCCTAACTTAAGTTACAATTAAACCTAATACTACACTATCATTAAATTAACTAAATAAACTACCTACAAAGAACTACAATGAAATACAATTACATAAACTAACTAAAGTACAAAAAATAAAAAAAGCTAAGTTACAAAAAATAAAAAATTAAGTTACAAACATGTTAAAAATATTACAACAATTTTAAGCTACTTACACCTAATCTAAGCCCCCTAATAAAATAACAAACCCCCCAAAATAAAAAAAATCCCTACCCTATTCTAAATTACATAAATTTCAAAGCTCTTTTACCTTACCAGCCCTTAAAAGGGCCATTTGTGGGGGCATGCCCCAAAAAGTTCAGCTCTTTTGCCTGTAAAAGAAAAATACAACCCCCCCCCCAACATTAAAACCCACCACCCACATACCCCTAATCTAACCCAAACCCCCCTTACAAAAACCTAACACTAATCCCCTGAAGATCATCCTACCTTGAGTCGTCTTCACTCAACCGAGCCACCGATGGAACTGAAGAGGACATCCGGAGCGGAAGAAGTTAATCCTCCAAGCGGCGCTGAAGAAATCTTCCATCCGATGAAGTCATCATCCAGGCGGCGCTGAAGAAGTCTTCGATCCGGCCGATGTCATCTTCAAAGAGGCGCTGAAGAGGTCTTCTATCCGGGCGAAGTCATCTTCCAAGCCGGGTCTTGAATCTTCCTTCCGCCGACGCGGAACCACCTTCTTCACCGACGGACTACGACGAATGACGGCTCCTTTAAGGGACGTCATCCAAGATGGCGTCCCCTCAATTCCGATTGGCTGATAGGATTCTATCAGCCAATCGGAATTAAGGTAGGAAAATCTGATTGGCTGATGGAATCAGCCAATCAGATTCAAGTTCAATCTGATTGGCTGATCCAATCAGCCAATCAGATTGAGCTCGCATTCTATTGGCTGATCGGAAAAGCCAATAGAATGCGAGCTCAATCTGATTGGCTGATTCCATCAGCCAATCAGATTTTACTACCTTAATTCCGATTGGCTGATAGAATCCTATCAGCCAATCGGAATTGAGGGGACGCCATCTTGGATGACGTCCCTTAAAGGAGCCGTCATTCGTCGTAGTCCGTCGGTGAAGAAGGTGGTTCCGCGTCGGCGGAAGGAAGATTCAAGACCCGGCTTGGAAGATGACTTCGCCCGGATAGAAGACCTCTTCAGCGCCTCTTTGAAGATGACATCGGCCGGATCGAAGACTTCTTCAGCGCCGCCTGGATGATGACTTCATCGGATGGAAGATTTCTTCAGCGCCGCTTGGAGGATTAACTTCTTCCTCTCCGGATGTCCTCTTCAGTTCCATCGGTGGCTCGGTTGAGTGAAGACGACTCAAGGTAGGATGATCTTCAGGGGATTAGTGTTAGGTTTTTGTAAGGGGGGTTTGGGTTAGATTAGGGGTATGTGGGTGGTGGGTTTTAATGTTGGGGGGGGGTTGTATTTTTCTTTTACAGGCAAAAGAGCTGAACTTTTTGGGGCATGCCCCAACAAATGGCCCTTTTAAGGGCTGGTAAGGTAAAAGAGCTTTGAAATTTATGTAATTTAGAATAGGGTAGGGATTTTTTTTATTTTGGGGGGGTTTGTTATTTTATTAGGGGGCTTAGATTAGGTGTAAGTAGCTTAAAATTGTTGTAATATTTTTAACATGTTTGTAACTTAATTTTTTATTTTTTGTAACTTAGCTTTTTTTATTTTTTGTACTTTAGTTAGTTTATGTAATTGTATTTCATTGTAGTTCTTTGTAGGTAGTTTATTTAGTTAATTTAATGATAGTGTAGTATTAGGTTTAATTGTAACTTAAGTTAGGATTTATTTTACAGGTAATTTTGTATTTCTTTTAGCTAGGTAGTTATTAAATAGTTAATAACTATTTAATAACTATTCTAACTAGCTAAAATAAATACAAAGTTACCTGTAAAATAAATATAAATCCTAAAATAGCTACAATGTAATTATTAATTACATTGTAGCTATCTTAGGGTTTATTTTACAGGTAAGTATTTAGTTTTAAATAGGAATAATTTATTAAAGTATAGTGTAGTGTTAGGTGTAATTGTAACTTAGGTTAGTTTTTATTTTACAGGTAAATTTCTCTTTATTTTAGCTAGGTAAGCTATTAAATAGTTAATAACTATTTAATAGTTATTGTACATGGTTAAAATAAATTGAAAGGTACCTGTAAAATAAATATAAATCCTAAGATAGCTAGAATATAATTATTATTTATATTGTAGCTATATTAGGGTTTATTTTATAAGTAAGTATTTAGTTTTAAATAGGATTCATTTAGTTAATAAGAGTTAATTTATTTAGATGTATTTAATTAATATTTAAGTTAGGGGGGCGTTATAGTTAGGGTTAGACTTAGGTTTAGGGGTTAATCATTTTATTACAGTGGCGGCGGCGTAGTGGGGGGCAGGATAGGGGTTAATAAATTTATTATAGGTTGCGGCGGGTTCATGGAGCGGCGGTTTAGGGGTTAAACTATTTATTTAGTTGCGGAGAGGTGCGGGATCAGCAGGATAGGGGTTAATAACTTTATTATAGAGGGCGGCGGTATAGGGGGGGCAGGATAGGGGTTACTGGGTATAATGTAGGTGGCGGCTGTGTCCGGGAGCGGCGGTTTAGGGGTTACTACATTTTTAATAGTTGCGGCGGGGTCTAGGAGCGGCGGTTTAGGGGTTAATAACTTTATTTAGTTGCGGGGGGCTCCGGGGGCGCCGGTATAGGGGGTAGAACAGTGCAGTTTAGTGTGAGTGCTTAGTGACAGGCTAGCAATAAAGCTGGGAAAAAGCCGAAGGGCAGCGAGATCGGATGAGTGATAACTGTCACAGTCCGCTGCTCATCGCCCCGCGGCTTTTTGACAGCTTTATTTGATAACTTAGGCGAACGTATTCAAGGTCCGCGGCGGCGAAGGTAGGCGAGCTTAGGCGGACGTATTGGGCCGGCGAAGCCAGAAAAGTAGACGGCTTGATAACTAGCCCCCCATATCTCATAGGGAAATAGGGTGACACTTCCTGGGAGACAAAGATAAGACTAGAGTACCAGAGAGGCGAGAGGGATTAAAAGCTTGTGGAAAGTTGGGTATCTTTACCTCCTCCTAGTGGCCAGAAGTTGAATCACACAGGTAATGACTTGTGGACTCTCACCACCTAATGAAAGAAAATTGTAAAAAAATTAAACTGGTTGCTTGTCTGTAGCAGGAAAATTCTCTACTTCCAAAACAATTAAAACCTCCCTTAAAGGGACATAATACTCATATGCTAAATCAATTGAAACTGATGCAGTATAACTGTAAAAAGCTGACAGGAAAATATCACCTGAGCATCTCTATGTAAAAAAGGAAGATATTTTACCTTACAATCTCCTCAGCTCAGCAGAGTAAGTTCTATGTAAAAAGTTATACTCAGCTGCTCCCAGCTGCAGGTAAAAAAAAAAAAAATGAAGAAATGAACAGCAGCCAATCAGCATCAGCAGTGCTGAGGTCATGAACGCTTACTGTGATCTCATGAGATTTCATTTAACTCTCATGAGATTTCATAGTAAGCTTCCTTTACCTGATTGGTGAAATAATATGAGAGTTCACGAGGCTCATCCCCTAAGATGTCCCAGGACAGACACACTAATATGCTGCTTAGAAATCCTTTACAATGGGAGGTGGCTACTGAGGAACTTTTGAGGTAAAATATCTTTCTTTTTTACATAGAGATGTTCAGGAGATATTTTCTAGTCAGCTTTTTACAGCTATACTGCATTAGTTTCAAGTGTTTAAACATTATGGCCCTTTAATAGAGCACAAATATTCTCAATTCTGAAATTAAAGGATGCATCCTCATCCACAGTGGCGGGTCCTGAGTTTCGGAAAATCTGTCCTCGATAAGGAAACGTCAGATGCATAAGTACCACTTTTACCCATGGTGAAATTAAATAGGACACGTCTAAGGAATGATCCTTGAAGAGTCATAGATCATAGAAGGATTACCTTCCAACCCTTGCATGCATTTGCACTTAAAGGGATATGAAACCCAAAATGTTTCTTTCAGATAGAGCATGTAATTTTAAACCACTTTCTAATTATCTTCTATTGCCAATTTTTCTTTGTTCTCTTGGTATCTTTTGTTGAAAAGCAGGGGCACATGCTTAGGAGCCTACCCATTTCTGCTGTACTATATGGCAGCAGTTTTGTAAGGATGTTATCATTTTGGAAGAGCACTAGATGGCAGCACTATTTCCTGCCATTTAGTGCTCCAGATGCCTACTTAGGCATCTCTTCAACACAGATAATCATAGGAACACAGTAAATTTGATTGTATACATTCTTTAAATTTTTGAGATAATTCAGAAGAACCCCCTGGTTGCAGCTGTGGTAGGTCATAGACAATAGAACACTAATATAAAGTCAGCAAAAACCTGCCTAGTGTTAGACACAGACTCAACCAAAGGTACACAGCTGATCAGGCGGACACACCTGAAGATCTTTGCAAAGCAAAAGTAAACTGGTAGGGTTAAATTGCCAGTGGATCTACCTTCTAAAGGATCAGCTGACAAGCAAGCACTGAAATAACTATTAAAACAGTAAAGGCTTATTACAATTAACACATCAAACAAAGGGTTAAATAATGTTGTCCCCCGATTTGAGATAAACTCTGATATAATCAGAGTATCTCACCACATCCACCAGTCCTGAGACTACCAACACACTGAGATGGTTACAGCACCACAGGAACAGGAAAAGATATAGACAAGAATGTGTGCTAAAAAGGTTAACCCAAGCTATCGGCGAGCACTAAAGCAAAAACCTGCTGTCAAAATTCAAGATTTTAGTACAGGTGGTTAAATAAGGCTGCATTAATTTTTCCTGTAACCCCAGAGAGCGCTATAGTTGGCCTTGATAAATTTAAAGAGACAGTGACCTAATTTTAACTAAATATTTAAACATGCCTTAAAACTGCTATAGAATATGTGTTATTTAAATATATATCCCCAGATTATGTGAATCCTGTGTACGTGTTCATGCTAATAGCTGGTGGGCTATGAAGGTGCAATGAACTTGCATGTTCATCTACGGTGCTTACCTCAGCTGCAGACAACTGCTTCCTATAGACAGATACATCTGAGGAAGTGCAAGCATGCTGCAGATGATCTCCCAAGCAACAGCATTCTACAATGCTGATAAAAGACAGATAAATCTGCATTTCAACTGGGGAGGGCTGTGGATCACACAAGGAGCAGCACACTGCAGATCAGGGAACTGGCAGATACATCTGCATTTCACCTGGGAGGCCTGTGACATTTCCACACTAGGGAAAGATATTTCTGTTTCTGGCTAAAAACTTTTTGTCTACCCCTCCTTTTTTCTTTGTAAGCATTTTGAGGAGGAAATGGGTTTCAAACCAGTTAAAGAACTCCTGTCAACAAGAAGTAGATTAGCACTTCAGAATTCACCTCACTCCATTTTGGAGGCAAAAACACAATTTATGCTTACCTGATAAATTTATTTCTCTTGTGGTGTATCCAGTCCACAGATCATCCATTACTTGTGGGATATTCTCATTCCCAACAGGAAGTTGCAAGAGGACACCCACAGCAGAGCTGTTATATAGCTCCTCCCCTAACTGCCATATCCAGTCATTCGACCGAAAACACGCAGAGAAAGGAGAAACCATAGGGTGCAGTGGTGACTGTAGTTTAAATGAAACAAATTACCTGCCTTAAAATGACAGGGCGGGCCGTTGCCTGGATACACCACAAGAGAAATAAATTTATCAGGTAAGCATAAATTGTGTTTTCTCTTGTAAGGTGTATCCAGTCCACGGATCATCCATTACTTGTGGGATACCAATACCAAAGCTAAAGTACACGGATGAAGGGAGGGACAAGGCAGGTACTTAAATGGAAGGTACCACTGCCTGTAAAACCTTTCTCCCAAAAAAAGCCTCCAAAGAAGCAAAAGTTTCAAATTTGTAGAATTTTGAAAAAGTATGAAGCGAAGACCAAGTCGCCGCCTTGCAAATCTGTTCAACAGAAGCCTCATTTTTAAAGGCACAAGTGGAAGCCACAGCTCTAGTAGAATGAGCTGTAATCCTTTCAGGAGGCTGCTGTCCAGCAGTCTCATAGGCTAAGCGGATTACACTTCTTAGCCAAAAAGAAAGAGAGGTTGCCGAAGCCTTTTGACCTCTCCTCTGTCCAGAGTAGACAACAAACAAAGCAGATGTTTGCCGAAAATCTTTAGTAGCTTGTAAGTAAAACTTCAAAGCACGAACCACGTCCAGATTGTGTAATAGACGTTCCTTCTTTGAAGAAGGATTAGGACACAAGGATGGAACAACAACTTCTTGATTGATATTCTTGTTAGATACCACCTTAGGTAAAAACCCAGGTTTGGTACGCAGGACTACCTTATCCGAATGGAAAATCAGATAAGGAGAATCACATTGTAAGGCAGATAACTCGGAAACTCTACGAGCCAAGGAAATAGCTACCAAAAAAAGAACCTTCCAAGATAAAAGTTTGATATCTATGGAATGAAGAGGTTCAAAAGGAACTCCTTGAAGAACCTTAAGAACCAAGTTTAAGCTCCATGGCGGAGCAACCGGTTTAAACGCAGGCTTGATTCTAACTAAAGCCTGACAAAAAGCCTGAACGTCTGGAACATCTGCCAGACGCTTGTGCAAAAGAATAGACAGGGCAGAAATCTGTCCCTTTAAGGAACTAGCTGACAATCTTTTTTCCAAACCTTCTTGGAGAAAGGATAATATCCTGGGAATCCTGACTTTACTCCATGAGTAACCCTTGGATTCACACCATTAAAGATATTTACGCCATATCTTATGATAAATTTTCCTGGTTACAGGCTTTCGTGCCTGTATTAAGGTATCAATGACTGACTCGGAGAAGCCACACTTTGATAAAATCAAGCGTTCAATCTCCATGCAGCCAGTCTCAGAGACATTAGATTTGGATGGTGGAAAGGACCCTGAAGAAGGTCCTGTCTCAGAGGCAGAGTCCATGGTGGAAAGGATGACATGTCCACTAGATCTGCATACCAGGTCCTGCGTGGCCACGCAGGCGCTATTAAAATCACTGATGCTCTCTCCTGCTTGATCTTGGCAATCAGTCGAGGGAGCAGAGGAGACGGTGGAAACACATAAGCCAGGTTGAAGGACCAGGGCATTGCTAGAGCATCTATCAGCGTCGCCTTGGGATCCCTGGACCTGGATCCATAACAAGGAAGCTTGGCGTTCTGTCGAGACGCCATGAGATCCAGTTCTGGTTTGCTCCAACGATGAATCAATTGTGCAAACACCTCCGGATGGAGTTCCCACTCCCCCGGATGAAAAGTCTGTCGACTTAGAAAATCCGCCTCCCAGTTCTCTACACTTGGGATATGGATAGCTGATAGGTGGCAAGAGTGAATCTCTGCCCAATGAATTATACTTGAGACTTCTAATGATTGATGTAAGCCACAGACGTGATGTTGTCCGACTGAAATCTAATGTACCTCAGAGTTGCTAACTGAGGCCAAGCCTGAAGAGCATTGAATATCGCTCTCAGCTCCAGAATATTTATTGGAAGAAGTGTCTCCTCCTGAGTCCACGATCCCTGAGCCTTCAGGGAGTTCCAGACTGCACCCCAACCTAGAAGGCTGGCATCTGTTGTTACAATTGTCCAATCTGGCCTGCGAAAGGTCATACCTTTGGACAGATGGACCCGAGATAGCCACCAGAGAAGAGAATCCCTGGTCTCTTGATCCAGATTTAGTTGAGGGGACAAATCTGTGTAATCCCCGTTCCACTGACTGAGCATGCATAGTTGCAGCGGTCTGAGATGTAAGCGTGCAAACGGCACTATGTCCATTGCCGCTACCATTAAGCCGATTACTTCCATGCACTGAGCCACCGAAGGGCGCGGAATGGAATGAAGAACACGGCAGGAATTTAGAAGCTTTGATAACCTGGACTCCGTCAGGTAAATTTTTATTTCTATAGAATCTATCAGAGTCCCTAGGAAGGAAACTCTTGTGAGTGGGGATAGAGAACTCTTTTCCTCGTTCACTTTCCACCCATGCAACCTCAGAAATGCCAGTACTACGTCCGTATGAGACTTGGCAATTTGGAAGTTTGACGCCTGTATCAGGATGTCGTCTAAATAAGGGGCCACTGATATACCCCGCGGCCTTAGGACCACCAGAAGCGACCCTAGAACCTTCGTGAAGATTCTTGGGGCTGTAGCTAATCCAAAAGGAAGAGCTACGAACTGGTAATGCCTGTCCAGAAAGGCAAACCTGAGAAACCGATGATGATCTTTGTGTATCGGAATGTGAAGATAAGCATCCTTTAGATCCACTGTAGTCATATATTGACCCTCCTGGATCATAGGTAGGATGTTACGAATAGTTTCCATCTTGAATGATGGAACTCTGAGGAATTTGTTTAAGATCTTTGGATCCAAAATTGGTCTGAAGGTTCCCTCTTTTTTGGGAACCACAAACAGATTTGAGTAAAAACCCTGTCCCTGTTCCTCCTTTGGAACTGGATGGATCACTCCCATAACTAGGAGGTCTTGTACACAGTGTAAGAATGCCTCTCTCTTTATCTGGTTTGCAGATAATTGTGAAAGGTGAAATCTCCCTTTTAGGGGGGAAGCTTTGAATTCCAGAAGATATCCCTGGGATATAATTTCCAAAGCCCAGGGATCCTGAAAATCTCTTGCCCACGCCTGAGCGAAGAGTGAGAGTCTGCCCCCTACTAGATCCGTTACCGGATAGGGGACCGTTCCTTCATGCTGTCTTAGAGGCAGCAGCAGGCTTTTTGGCCTGCTTACCTTTGTTCCAGGTCTGGTTTGGCCTCCAGACCGTCTTGGACTGAGCAAAAGTTCCCTCTTGTTTTGCATTAGAGTAAGTTGATGCTGTACTTGCCTTGAAGTTTCGAAAGGTACGAAAATTATACTGTTTGGCCCTTGATTTGGACCTGTCCTGAGGAAGGGCATGACCTTTTCCTCCAGTGATATCAGCAATAATCTCTTTCAAACCAGGCCCGAATAGGGTCTGCCCCTTGAAGGGAATGTTAAGCAGCTTAGATTTTGAAGTCACGTCAGCTGACCATGATTTAAAGGGACATTAAACCCAAATTTTTTCTTTCATGATTCAGATAGAAAATACAATTTTAGGGGGCGGGGCTTGGCCGCACTAGCTGATGGCCGCATTTTAAGTTAGCTCTGAAGCATCAGTAATCTTATGAAAGGTAGAAAGTAACCCACAGCGTGTCAGAACTTTGGAAATTATAGCAACAGCTCCTGAGAACTGCGTGAACAAAAATACTAAACCTGTTTAATCTGGGCAGTGTGAAACCCCTTACTAACAAGATGCGTGGAGAGGCCTAAAACAGAGCGGAACCAGCCGCCATTTCACAAGTGCCTAAACTGACTTTGGTGAACACACCGCACTAGAACGAGTGATCAACTGACTACACAGAGGGTCTTTTACCGGACCGGAGCCTCGTGACTGAGGAGTACAACAGCACTGTGCCGTGGAAAATCCTGCCTCATCATACCTGGATCACGCCACCCGTGCAGACACTCATACCGCTAACATCCGACCGGCTGACCGCAATCAGGTAAAACTTCCAGCTGATACTCACAGCTAGACCAGTCCACGGACAGCAGAAGCCACATACTAGATAGGAGGGAGTCCGAGCATAGGGTGAGCTTGAGAGCCAGTCAAGCGATACTAAAGTGAGCACTACAGATAGAAACTTTGGGCCTGGCCGGAGGAGGGCCTCCTAGTTCATTTCTAGCCTGTTAGAAGTAATTACTAGAAGCACAGCAGCACTATACTCAACGCAGTACCCACTATATACAATTGCTATCGTGTTTCACTGAGAAGGGGGAGATAAATTCAATTAAACATACAGATACAGAAGGACCGGCAGAGATATAGAATAGCAGCTGAGCACATTACAGCAGCACCGGAGCCCCTCTTCCTGAGATCAGTACAGGGTGCCTGTACAGTAATTATCCACTGACCTCAGAGTTGTTAACATGGCTAATAGACGCATTACTAAACCCCTTAAAGGATCCCAATCCTCTAGCTTGGAAAGCTATCTCATCACAACAGACACCACTGCAAACGCCAACAGGGATAGTGTGGAACCCAGCAAGCAGAATACTGCAGTCCAGACATCCAACTCAGACCCACCACTATCTCATTATGTTACTAAAGAGGACATCAGACACCTCTCCTCTAAGAACGATATAAAAGAAGCAATGTTTGATGTAAAATTACTATTTGGTGAGCTTAAAAAAGACATTGCTGCTGTAGACCATAGAGTCACTCAGATGGAGGAGGCACAAGAAACAATCCAATCTGACCTCCAACAACAGGGCAGTAATATACAGTCACAGGAAGCTACAGTTCAAAACCTCACTGATAGGATTGAGGACCTAGAAAATAGGAGCCGGCGCAATAATTTGAGGCTCCGTGGGGTCCCTGAGACAGTGGCCCCACCTGATATAGAAAGATATGTGCAGGCCCTGTTCAAGCACCTCAAGAACTCCCCAAATGCAACTGAAATCCCGGTTGAAAGAGCCCATCGGGCCCTTAGGCCTAAACCTCCAGCCAGGGCCCCACCTAGGGACATTATTATCAAACTCTTGTCCTACCGGGACAAGGAAGAAATTCTACGGCACTCCAGAAATAAACACCCTCTAGTGTTTGAGGACACGGAAATTCAAATTTACACAGATTTGTGTCCAGCAACCCTCCAGAAGCGGAGGGACCTGCGCTATATTACCTCCACACTCAAGGACCATCAAATCCAATACAGATGGGGATTCCCCACCTGCATTATAGCAACAAAAGATGGCACCTCGGCAATCTATAGAACACCAGCTGATCTCCCCACTCTAAACCAGGCCTTTGGGCTGCAGGTAACCCCGCCGGGCAATATGGTGGCACCAGCACGGCCTGGACCTGAAAGAGCTCGAGATGAAAACGTCCACTGACTTTAGCTTGATAAGTCAACTTCCTAGACACAGATTCACGGACATGCTCTACCTGGCACGTTCCACCCTGGAGATTGGTGGCTCCTGGGGTGATATTCACCGACCCAACTGATCTTCCAGACAGATAAGTTACCATTAACTCATATATGTTTTTCCCAAAACAGCTTACTCATATACAACTCCAGATGAACATTTTGGTTTGGGTTTTTACCACCCTACCGTGTAGAGGCATCAATATTTGGACAAATTGACTCTGTGATAATCTAGATAATTAGCCCCTGGGCTAAATATGACCTCTACACTGTAATATGAGTAAATAAGGTGTTTTATAATTGTTCTTTTGGGTTTATACTGTATTGTCAGGCTATGTGAACACACCCTAACATAGGCTTACTTATGTAAACTCCCCCAGCTTATATTGATACAGCGCACAACACCTCCCCGCAGGAACATAACAAACAACACTGGGAGGGAATATGTGTTCAAAAATGTGTATTATGGTTGCTGTCTCCTGGGGATATGGGAAATGGGTCTTCACTGTTGTGGGGCATGTTATCTTGTGGTTCATAATTGTCTGTTCCTTCAATGTTATTCATTGCTAGTTCATATGAGAGTTCTGACACTGATTGTTTGATATTTCTTTATTTGGGTTACTTTACCTACAAAGTTTAATGTTTGCATTATCATTCTACATAAGAGTACTGAGGTTTATACCTCCTGTATCACATTTCTATTTGTATTTACTGACTGTACCTCTACAGTCTACACTCTTTAACCTCTTCATCTACCCGAGCGGCAGGTGGGGCTCTTAACTCTGGTCCCACAGGCCATATCGGGCCTATCTGCTCCCTTCCCTACTCTCTCTCTTTACCCTCCACCCGAATTTTTGGAAGCTCTTTCTTATCTTACCTGCTCACACTTCCTCAAATCTTCTCCTGCTCCCCCCTTCATTTCCTCTCCTCCCTCCCCTTTTTTTTTTTTTTTTCTCTCTCCTTACTAACATGCATCCACGTACCAAAGTACACTCCCTTGAACTTCTTACCATAAATGTTAAGGGATTTAATAGTCCCGAGAAACGCTCCATAATCACCCGAGATTTACACAGACTGAGAGGCGATATTGTTTTCATCCAGGAAACACACTTCTCAAAACATAAAGAACCAAAATGGTTTAATAGGAACTACCCTGTAGCACAGTTTGCCTCTGGTCCTTCAAAAAAAAAAATGGGGTTGGGATACTATTTCACCATTCAGTACCATTCCAAACAGAACAGATAATGAGAGACCCTAATGGCAGGTATCTAATTATTACAGGCACACTTTATGGGAGACCAATAACCTTGGCCAATCTCTATTTTCCACATAGAGCTCAAGATATATTTTTCAAAAATGTAGCACTTAAATTACTAGAATTACAGAAAGGAACACTATACATGGGGGGGGACTTTAATGTCTCCCTGAGTCCAGTTTTGGACACCTCTGATGGCCTCTCCAGTGCTCCTCACAAGGTACTCAAACACTTAACGCGATCCCTCAGGGATCTGGTCCTTCACGACATCTGGCGAACCTTGCATCCAACAGAAAAAAATTACACCTTCTACTCTCATCCTCACAAAAAATATACGAGGATTGACTACCTCCTCACCGACTCTGCGGGCCTCGCGATAACAACTAGCTGCTCGATTGATCCGATTACGTGGTCTGATCATGCCCCGGTTAGATGCACGATCAACTGGCCCAATACACCGATAACACCATTTGTTTGGCGGTTAGACGAATATCTACTTGATGATAAACATCTGGTACAAAAACTAAACGACAGCATTGAAGAATACTTTCGTCTAAACGCAGATGGAAACTTAGACAACGCAGTCGTATGGGAAGCTCATAAATGCGTTACTAGAGGCCTGCTTCTGAGACACAGCGCAGCTCTACGCAGGTCCAAAAGAGACACCTACAATGATCTCCTAGCAAAAGTGGCTCAAGCAGAACTAGCGCATAAAGAGCAACCTAATAGTGACGGAAAACAGGAGAGCCTGGCGGCTGCCAGATCAGCCCTGTTACGCCATCTGCGAGAAGAACAACACAAAAAAGCACTAATTCTTCGCCAACAATTCTTCGAGCATAGCGATAAGGCGGGTAAATTCCTGGCACGAGCCCTTGCCAGGAAGAGACTCCGCTCGTACGTCTACGAAATGGTTGATAGCCAAAACAGGGAGTGCAAAGATGGTCAATCAATTGCCAATGTCTTTGGAAATTTTTACGAATCCCTATATAATCTGAACACTACAGCACATGGACGGGAGGCCCCTGTGGATGGGCAGACCTCTGAGCAGAGGATACTGGATTACCTTGCAAAAACTGATTTACCAAGTCTGTCCGACGAAGAGGCAGAACAATTGGATGCCCCTCTCACTGCAGAGGAGATTCTAAAAGCTATTAAAAGCCTTCCAGTGGGCAAAAGCCCTGGTCCGGATGGATTTGGGACCCGCTATTATAAAAAATTTGCGGGACTTCTAGTCCCACACTTACTTCTACTGTTCAACAGGCTACCCGTAACACCTGAGCTACCACGCTCGATGCTGGAAGCATTCATTTCGGTCATCCCGAAGCCGGGTAAACCAGAAAACCTGCCTGGCAGTTACAGGCCCATCTCCTTGCTTAACTGCGATGTTAAGATCTTGGCCAAAGTGATCGCGAATCGCCTCAAAACTTTTCTCCCTAGGTTGGTCAGTACGGACCAAACAGGGTTCATCCCGGCCCGAGAAGCCCGGGACAACACCCTAAGGGTCGTGCAGCTGATCTATTATGCACAGGCCAACTCCGCTCCGTTGGTACTTGTCTCAACGGATGCGGAGAAGGCCTTTGACCGGGTAAACTGGGCCTTTATGAGACATACATTAGGAAAAATGGGGTTCGGGGCACGCTTCACGAACCTCGTATTCTCCCTGTACTCAAACCCTAACGCTAGGATTCGTGTTAATGGCTTACTCTCAGATCCCTTCCCTATATCCAACGGTACAGGGCAGGGGTGCCCTTTGTCCCCCCTGCTTTTTGCTCTGGTTATAGAAGTCCTGGCGTTCCGCATTCGAACCAACAGTGACATTGTTGGTGTTCGGACGGGAGGAACAGAACACAAGCTGGCAATGTATGCCGACGATGTCCTACTAACTCTTGCTGATAATGCACGTTCACTGCAGGCATGGCTGGAGGAATTTGAGGCGTTTGGCTGTGTGTCTGACTTTTCATTAAACCTCTCAAAATCTGAGATCCTAAATGTCTCCATCCCACCGGAGATATTTGTGGAGCAGGGGTACAGATGCCCTTTGAAAATAGTACCACAGCACCTGAAATACCTAGGTATCAATTTAGCCTCCACTGTCAAAGAAATGGTCAACGTAAACTATAAAAGTATTAGGGATGATATCCTACGGGACTTTGCGGCTTGGGGAAGTAAAACCATCTCCTGGATGGGCCGCATAAATGTCGTCAAAATGAATGTCTTGCCCAGGGTCCTATATATTATGCAGGCTATCCCTCTGGCATCAGCTGGCCACTTAATCCAACAGATTCAAGCGGCAATAGAGACATACATCTGGAAGGGATTGAAGCCCAGGATACAAAAACTAACCATGTATCTTCCTAGAAACAGAGGCGGGGCTGGCGTCCCACGCTTGCATACCTATTTTAGAGCAATCTTACTACAACGACTTGTAGAGTGGTGCCACTGCTCACAGAATAAAGCTTGGATAAACTTGGATAGAGAGATCTTTCAAAGGGGGAACGTTGGTTCACTCGCATGGATCAGCCCTAATCACCGCCCAAATTGGGCAGTACAGTACCCCCTGATCTGGGATGTGTTGCAGACCTGGGACAGATTACTCAGGAGCGGGGGATATATCTCTACGGCTATCTCAACAGTTATGCTGGTTCGAGAAAATCCAGATAATGGTATTGAGATCAAACCATTCTCTCATGACGATAACTACCCATTGTCGGAAGTTGCCATATCAAATGTGCTGACAGACGGTAAAATTAAAACACAGAAGGAGTTGGCGGACTGGGACAGCGAATTATTCTCCTCATGGTTTAGAGTGGCCCAATTGAGCCACTTTGTCAGCACTATCAGCGAGAAAGACTCCCTTAGTAGGCAGAAAACGCATTTTGAAGCACTATGCACATCAGAGACCCCACCAAAACATTTGATCTCGATACTTTACAAGCTTTTGATGGAAGGAGGTGGGGAGGTGGTCCCCTCGTATGTAGCTGCCTGGAAGAGAGATCTAGAGCTCGAGATAGACACTAAAACCTTGCAAGTAATTTTTAATAGAGCTAGGCGTGCATCGGCATCTGCAAAATTACAAGAGATGCACTTCAAATTCCTGAGTAGGTGGTACCTCACCCCTCAGAGGCTGAAAAAAATTTACCCCAATGCCTGTGGGGAGTGCTGGAGGGGCTGCGGGGAGGACGGATCTATACTACACATTTGGTGGCACTGCCCGCACATACAACCTTTTTGGGTGAGTGTATTTAGAGAAATTAGCAGATTGTTGCAGATCATTCTCCCACCGAACCCTAAATACCTGATTTATCACGAGTTCCCAAAGTTAGCTATGGAAGCCAAACGCCACTTGTTTCTTTTAATGCTAAATGGAGCTAAGGGACTTATACCAAGACACTGGAAATCTCTCCAAATTCCGAGTACAGAGGAATGGAAAGCAGAAGTCCGAAATTTACTAGACTTAGAGAGATACCATTACCTTAGGACAGGGAAGCTAGAAACTCACGAGTACATGTCATTAATCTGGGAAGGTAGGAGCCTATGATCTGCTCTGGTGTCTGTTAGAGTACAGGTGTCGATCCTATATTTGCCCCTGTAATTGGTCTGTGGAACATGATTCAGTCCCTTCTCACCCTCCACTCCCGTCCCCATCCCCTCCCCCACCCCTTATGGGGGTGTTTTTTTTTTTTTTTTTTCCCTTTACCTCTCTCTCTCCTTCTTCTCTCGTCTCTCTCTCCATCATCTTCCCACTCTCTCAACCCCCTCCTTTCATAATCTCCTTACTTATATCCTATTTTTCCCCAATCGCCCCTTAGGTGATACTTCCTTTATGCACTAGTATTATATACTGAGTTGAACGTTTTACTGAAGAAGCCTAATGCAATATGAGGCGTTTATCTTGGAGCCTGTAATCTTATGGGCTCTGGGATGGGCCCATGCCTTGATCAAGCAAACTCTGATTTTCTATGTCTTTCTTTCATTATCCTTTGATATATTTTAAACTTCGCACTTAATAAGCTCATGTAACAATTAACTATATGTCAATAATGTTCAGATGTTCTGTTCCTATATAACACTTGTGTAATGGCTTAAAATGTCTCTTTACAATGATGGTTTGTTAAGCCTCCAAGAACAATTGTAATGTAACACATCAATGAGACAACTGCTGTAACATAATGTCTGTTCATTAAATAAAGCTTATTGTTTAAAAAAAAAAAAAAAAAAAAAAACCCTATAAATGAAAATTCATATTCATATTTAAGTTGTTAAAGTTTCATAGTTCAAAAATGTGAAGCAGTCAATAAAGAGTTGTGTTTTACTAAGAAAATACAATTTTAAACAACATTCCAATTAACTTCTATTATCTAATTTGCTTCATTCTTTAGATATCTTTTGTTAAAGAAATAACAGTGCACATGGGTAAACCAATCACATGAGGCATCTATGTGCAGCCACCAATCAGAAGCTACTGAGTCTATCTAGATATGCTTTTCAGGAAAGAATATCAAGATAATGAAGCAAATTAGATAATAGAAGTAAATTAGAAAGTTGTTTAAAATGGTATTCTCCATTTTAATCATGAAAGAAAAAATGTGGGTTTAATGTCCCTTTAGGCCACAACGCCCTACGCGCCTGTATAGCAAAACCAGAATTATTAGCCGTTAGTTTAGTCAAATGAACAATGGCATCAGAAACAAAAGAATTGGCTAGCTTAAGTGCTCTAAGTTTGCCAAGTATGTCATCCAATGGAGTCGCTACCTGTAAAGCCTCTTCCAGAGACTCAAACCAGAACGCCGCAGCAGCAGTGACAGGAGCAATGCATGCAAGGGGCTGTAGGATAAAACCTTGTTGAATAAACATTTTCTTAAGGTAACCTTCTAATTTTTTATCCATTGGATCTGAAAAAGCACAACTGTCCTCGACAGGGATAGTAGTACGCTTTGCAAGAGTAGAAACTGCTCCCTCCACCTTAGGAACTGTCTGCCATAAGTCCCGTGTGGTGGCGTCTATAGGAAACATTTTTCTAACAATAGGAGGTGGAGAGAACGGCACACCTGGCCTATCCCATTCCTTAGTAATAATTTCTGTAAACCTTTTAGGTATTGGAAAAACATCAGTACACACTGGCACTGCAAAGTATTTATCCAGTCTACACAATGTCTCTGGCACTGCAATTGTGTCACAGTCATTCAGAGCAGCTAAAACCTCCTTTAGCAATACACGGAGGTGTTCAAGCTTAAATTTAAATGTAGAAATATCAGAATCAGGTATCTTTCCTGAGTCAGAAATATCGCCCACAGACTGAAGCTCTCCTTCCTCAGCTTCTGCATATTGTGAGGCAGTATCAGACATGGTTCTTAAAGCGTCAGTATGCTCTGTATTTCGTCTAACCCCAGAGCTATCTCGCTTACCTCTAAATTCAGGTAGTCTGGCTAATACCGCTGACAGTGTATTATCCATGACTGCCGCCATGTCTTGTAAAGTAATCGCTATGGGCGCCCTAGATGTACTTGGCGCCATTTGAGTGTGAGTCCCTTGAGCGGGAGTCAAAGGATCTAACACGTGGGGAGAGTTAGTCGGCATAACTTCCCCTTCGTCAGAATCCTCTGGTGATAAATTTTTTTAAAGACAGAATATGATCTTTATTGCTTAAAGTGAAATCAGTACATTTGGCACACATTCTAAGAGGGGGTTTCACCATGGCTTTTAAACATAATGAACAAGGAGTTTCCTCTATGTCAGACATGTTTGTACAGACTAGCAATGAGACTAGCAAGCTTGGAAAACACTTTAAATCAAGTTAACAACCAAATATAAAAAACGGTACTGTGCCTTTAAGAGAAACAAATTTTGTCAGAATTTGAAAAAACAGTGAAAAAAGGCAGTTACACAAACAAAATTTTTACAGTGTGTATAATAAGCTAACAGAGCATTGCACCCACTTGCAAATGGATGATTAACCCCTTAGTTCAAAAAAACGGATAAAAAAAACGACAGACGTTTTTAAACAGTCACAATCAACTGCCACAGCTCTGCTGTGGCCATACCTTCCCCAATAAACGACTTTAGGCCCTTTTGAGATGTCCTGTAGCATTCAGGGGACTTCTGAGGAAAACTGGATGTTTCAGTCTGTAATTTTAACTACGCAAAAAAGCGCTAAAATAGGCCCCTCCCACTCATACTACAACAGTGGAAAGCCTCAGGAAACTGTTACTAGGCAAAAATAAAGCCAGCCATGTGGAAAAAATTAGGCCCCAATAATTTTTATCACCAGACACACATATAAAAACAATTAAACATGCCAGCAAACGTTTTATATTGTATTTATATAAGGCTAATACCCCTGAGAGTAAGCATGATACCAGTCGTTATTAAATCACTGTATTCAGGCTTAACTTACATTAATTCGGTATCAGCAGCATTTTCTAGCATTTCCAATCCTAGAAAAAATTATAACTGCACATACCTCATTAGCAGAATAAACTGCACGCCATTCTCCCGCTGAAGTTACCTCACTCCTCAGACATATGTGAGAACCGCAATGGATCTTAGTTACAACCTGCTAAGATCATAGAAAACTCAGACAGATTCTTCTTCTACTTCTGCCTGAGATAAAACAGTACAACTCCGGTACCATTTAAAATTACAAACCTTTGATTGAAGAAAATAAACTAACTATTTTTTACCACTCTCTCTTACTACCTCCATGCGTGTTGAGAGTTGCAAGAGAATGACTGGATATGGCAGTTAGGGGAGGAGCTATATAACAGCTCTGCTGTGGGTGTCCTCTTGCAACTTCCTGTTGGGAATGAGAATATCCCACAAGTAATGGATGATCCGTGGACTGGATACACCTTACAAGAGAAATGAGGATAAGGTAAGTGGAAGGGTGTTTTTGTTTTCTCATTGTAGTCTGAAGGACAATTTCCCATACATGATGTCTTGGGAACTCTCCCCATCTTATGAAAGAAAGAATAGGTAGGATCAGTAGTAGCAATGTACTACTGGGAGATAGCTGGTGGCTATGAACATATGCCTTTTGTGATTGGCTCACAAGAAGTGTTCAACTATCTCCCAGTAGTGCACTGCTACTCTGGAGCTAAATACGTTTAACTCCTTTGCAATAACAACATGCTCTTACACATTAGAGAATTTTCTATTTGGCCTTTTATGTACCCTTAAAATACATTAAGATACATTAGTGCAAGAAAATGATGGTTCTTAAGCGAAGCATACCATCTCTGTATTGTAGGATCTCATTTAAATATGCTGCAGCAAACTCATATATGTTTTCAGGCTGGAACTTTAAAACAGCTCTTGCTAAACCTTTAAGGAATGTTTTCAGATCCAGAAGTCTACGACTGGCAGTGCTCATTTTAACAATTATAATGTCTGCAACAAATAGAAAAACAGAAAATAAGTTTTTATGAAAACATTAAGCATGATGAACAATAAATATAAATGGTGTAGTTCAACATAGCAGAGCATGCAATGAAATCATGCGCTAAGAGAGCAACATTTCTGTGATAACACTGCAGCTGCACATTTTGATTTTATAAAGGTAACATAAACTTATATTTTTCTAAAAACAACCCATTAAATAGTATATGTTATTAGTGTACATGTTTTTAAAGCATAATATAATATATATGTAACTTTAGGATTAGGCCATATACAAGATACATATTTATAGCAGATGGCTATCCTCAACTTACTGCAATATATTTTACATTTAAAGGGACATGAACCCCAACATTTTCTTTCATTATTCAGTTAGAGAATACAATTTTAAACAACATTCCAATTTACGTCTATTATCTAATTTGCTTCATTCTTTAAATATCATTTGTTGAAGAAATAGTAATGTCCATCGGGAGCCAATGACACAAGGCACCTATATGCTGCCACCAATCAGCAGCTACTGAGTATATCTAGATATGCTTTTCAACAAAGGATATGAAGATAATGAAGCAAATGAGATAACTTGAAGTAAATTGAAAATTTGTTTAAAATTGTATGCTCTTTCTAAACAATGAAAGAAAAAATGTTGGTTTCATGTCCCTTTAAGTGCATGAATTGCAAACACACAGCTACCACTCCAAGTTTTTCTCTAATAAGATTCCATAGAAATGGTTATTCTGTTCCCAACACTATAAAAGTTTGTTTATAAAAAATGCAAATCCACAGGCCATTCTAACTTTTAAAGACTTAAAATGAGTGTTTAAGTAAAACATTTGTATCAGTAAAATAGACACAAGTCAATTACAGTAAAAGCTAACATTATACAGATGCCTAATATACACCACCCTATAGGTAAGATAAAGACCTAAACCCTGACATTAATCATCAAGGTCTGTAACTGTGCTTTAGACCTATTTTAACTGGGTCTAAATAAATATAAATATAAATATATATATAAATATATAAAAAAAAGCAATATTTATGATTACCTGATAAATGTCTTTCTTTCCGGATATTGAAAGTCCACAACGTGATACAATTAGTAGTAGGAACATAACTTCTGGCCAGAAGGAGGAGGCAAAGAGCACCACAGCTAAGCTGTTAAGTGTCACTTCCCTACCCATAATCCCCAGTGATTTGACCGAAGAGAAATGGAAAAAGAATAACACAAAGGTGTAGAGGTGCCTGAGGTTTAGTCAAAAATAACTGTTTTAATAAAGGGTGGGGTCGTGGACTCTCCATATCCGGAAAGAAAGAAATTTATCAGGTAAGCATACATTTTGTTTTCTTTCCTAACATATGGAGAGTCCACAACGTCATTCAATTACTAGTGGGAACCAATACCTAAGCTAGAGGACACATAATGAACAGGGAGGGAGAACAAGACAGGCAGACCTAAACAGAAGGCACCACCGCTTGAAGAACCTTTCTCCCAAAAGAGGCCTCAGCCGAGGCAAAAGTATCAAATTTGGAAAAAGTATGCAGAAAGGACCAAGTTGCAACCTTGCAAAGCTGTTCCACAGAAGCTTCATCTTTGAAAGCCCAAGAAGAGGAGACAGCCCTAGTGGAATGAGCTGTAATTCTCTCAGGCGGCTGTATAGCAGTCTTATAAGCAAAACAAATCATACTTCTCAACCAGAGGAAAAGAGAAGTAGAAGTAGCCTTCTGACACTTACGCTTTCGTGAGAAACAAACAAACAGGGCAGAAGACTGGCAAAAACCTTAGTCGCCTTTAGGTAGAATTTGAGAGCATGCACAACATCCAAGTTGTGCAACAGACGTTCTTTATGAGAAGGAGAGAAGGAACAACAATTTCCTGATTAATATTTCTATCTGAAACCACTTTAGGAATAAACCACAATTTAGTAGGAAGAACCGCCTTATCCACATGAAAGATAAGGTAATGCGATTCACATTGCAAAGCCGAGAGTTCCGAAACTCTCCGAGCAGAAGAGATAGCAATAAGAAACAAAACCTTCCAAGATAGCAAACTTAATATCTATAGAATGCATTGGCTCAAACGGAGCCTGCTGCAAAACTTTAAGAACAAGATTAAGGATTCAAGGAGGAGCAACAGGTTTAAACACAGGCCTGATTCTGACCAGGGCCTGACAAAAAGATTGAACATCTGGAACATCCACCAGACGCTTGTGTAACAAAATAGATAATGCAGAAATCTGACCTTTCAGAGAACTGACTGACAACCCTTTCTCCAGGCCTTCCTGGAGAAAAGACAAAATTCAAGGAATCCTGACCCTACTCAGTGAGTAGCCCTTAGATTCACACCATTAAACGTATTAACGCCATACCTTATGGTACATTTTTCGAGTAACAGGCTTGCAAGCCTGGATCATGGTCTCAATGACCGACTCAGAAAATCTGAGAGTTTAATCTCCAAGCAGTCAGCTTCATAGAAACTAGATTTGGATGGAGGAATGGACCCTGAGTTAGAGGGTCCATCCTCAGAGGCGACATCCAAGGCGGCTGAGAAGACATCTTCACTAGGTCTGCATACCAGATCCTAGATCCTGCAAGACCATGCAGAAGCTATTAGAATTACCGATGCTCTCTCTTGTTTGATACAAGTAATAACTCATGGAAGGAGCGCAAACGGAGGAAATAGGTATGTTAGACCGAAATCCCAAGGAACCGCCAGAGAATCTATCAGAGCGGCCTGAGGATCTCTTGACCTTCAACCGTACCTTGGAAGCTTGGCGTTCTGCCGAGACGCTATCAGATCCAACTCCGGCACCCCCCATTTGAGGGTTAACCTGGAGAACAGCTCCGGATGGAGAGCCAACTGCCCGGGATGAAATGTCTGTCTGCTCAGGAAAGCCGCTACCCAGTTGTCCACACCAGGAATGTGGATGGTAGATAGAAAATAATTGTGAGCTTCCGCCCACTGAATAATCCGTGCCACCTCCTTCATGGCTAAGGAACTCCGAGTTCCTCCCTGGTGGTTGATGTAAGCCACTGAGGTGATGTTGTCCGACTGAAACCTGATAAACCGGGCTAAGGACAATTGAGGCCAAGCCATCAGAGCATTGTAAATCGCTCTCAACTCCAAGATGTTTATGGGGAGAATAGACTCCTCCAGAGTCCATAGTCCCTGTGCTTCCCAGCCTAGCAGGCTGGCGTCCGTGGTCACAATCACCCAGGAAGGTCTCCGGAAGCATGTGCCCTGAGACAGATGGTCCTAAGAAAGCCACCACGGGAGAGAGTCTCTTGTCGACTGGTCTAGATCTATCCTCTGAGACAGATCCGAATGGTATCCGTTCCATTGTTTGAGCATGCATAATTGCAGAGCTCTCAAATGGAATCGAGCAAAGGAAATGATGTCAATGGAAGCGACCATCAGACCAATTACCTCCATACATTGAGCCACTGATGGCTGAACAGTAGACTGAAGAGAGAGGCAAGAGGAGAGAATTTTGAATTTTCTGACCTCCGTCAGAAACTTTTTCATAGATAGGAAATCTATTATGGTCCCTAAGAAAACCACCCTTGTAGCTGGAACAAGGGAACTCTTTTCCAGATTCACTTTCCAACCATGTGAACGTAGAAAAGACAACAAGATCTCTATATGAGAGTTTGCTTGTTGAAAAGAAGGCGCCTGAAACAATATGTCATCCAGGTATGGTGCCACTGCAATTCCCCGAGACCTGATCACTGCCAAGAGAGCTCCCAGAACTCTTGAGAAAATTCTGGGAGCTGTGGCAAGGCCAAACGGAAGTGCCACAAACTGAAAGTGTTTGTCTAGAAAGGCGAATCTCGGGAATTTGTGATGATCCCTGTGGATGGGAACATGAAGATTTGCGTCCTTCAGGTCTTTGGTCATCATGAACTGACCCTCTTGGACCGAAGAAAGAATGGAACGAATGGTTTCCATTTTAAAGGACGGTACCCTGCAAAACTTGTAGAGGCACTTTAGGTCTAAAATGGGTCAAAAAGTTCCCTCTTTTTTGGGAACTACGAACAGATTTAAATAGAATCCTAAACCCTGTTCCCTTACTGGAACTGGAACAATCACTCACAGGGAGGAAAGGTCCTGAACACAGTTCAAGAATGCCTCTCTTTTTGCCTGGTCTGCAGATAATTTTGAGAGGTGGAATCTGCCACTGGGAGGGAAAGTTTTGAATTCCATTTTGTAACCCTGAGATACTATGTCCACAGCCCAAGGTTCTGGCACATCTCATCTCCATGCTTGACAAAACTGGGAAAGTCTGCCCCCTAATTGACCCGAACCCGGACCAGGGGCCGACCCTTCATGCTGACTTAGACTCAGCTGAGGGTTTCTTTGATTGCTTCCCCTTATTCCAAGACTGATTGGGCTTCCAAGAAGACTTGGACTGCTCCTGCTTGGAAGAGGGAGAGGAAGACTTTTGACCTTTGAAGTTACAAATGGAAAAAAAATTACTTTGACGTCCTTTGAGTCTGTTCTTCTTGTTTTGCAGTAGAAAAGACCCTTTTCCACCCGTAATATCAGAAATTATTTCTGCCAGACCAGGTCTGAACAAGGTCTTACCCTTGTAAGGAAGCGCCATAAGCTTGGACTTAGAGGTAACAATAGATGACCAAGATTTTAGCCACAATGCCCTGTGGGCTAGGACAGTGAAGCCAGACATCTTGGCTCCCAGTCTAATAACTTGCATGTTAACATCAGAAATAAAGGAATTGGCTAGTTTGAGAGCCTTAATCCTATCTTGTAATTCCTTCAACGGAGTCTCTACAAAAATTGATTCAGACAAGGCGTTGCACCAATAAGATGCCGCACTTGCTACTGTGGCAATACAAACTGCAGGTTGCCATTGAAGACCTTGATGAACATACATCTTCTTCAAATAAGCTTCCAACTTTTTGTCCATGGAATCCTTAAAGGGACATTAAACACTAAATACACGCTAGATAGAATGATGCATTCAAAGAAAAGATTAGTCCATGACTAACATGTAGATGTATTTTTTAAAGTTTCATTAGTTGTTTAAAAAGTGACAAAATAAGTGAAAAGTTTTAGTGTCTATAAAACACTGGGAGCTGCCATGTTGTAACTTGTGTTACCTTCTCTGCTGTGGCCAATTAGGGACCGTTATAAATAAGTCACTAGAGTGTGCAGCCAATGGTTGTGCTGTATTTAACAGTGTTCTGCACCCAATAAAGTTTTACAGTTATAATTTTAGTAATATTTTATGCCTTCGAAGGCTAGGTTTGAGAAACCACTATATAATTGTAATATAACATCACGTCCAAAGTGAGTTTCTCATGGTAATGTCCTATGGTAACTTTAGATAGGCTTTATCCTATTTGTCGATATCTAGTAATAAAAACAGACTCTACCATACTAAGCCTGGTTAGATAATGATATTCGGTTAATGATATTTTGTCCGTGGGTTGTGTCGTAGACACTGTTAGTTAATTTGTACACCTTGTAACCAATAAGTATAGTATACAGGAAATTTGAGTATCTCACACCGATACTACTGTTTATATTTGTTATCATGGTTTTTTTTTTTATCTATATTTCTCTCTTTCTAACTCTTTTCTATTTTTCTCTGAGCGCTCGTGGGACCATAATAGCTGGAAGGTGGAGGTATATCTTGGAAGGCAGGAAAAAGGTGGTTCAGGATGTCAGGTACTCCAGATATTGTACGGTTTGGGGTGGGTACAGCATCTTTTGGGCTTATATTTGCGTGACAAAACACACTCAAGATGTCATTTAAAATAATCTCACATAATGTCAGAGGGCTTCATTCTCACATCAAAAGGAAAAAAGCTATTACGGACTACAAAAGCAAACAGGCACATATCATAATGTTACAAGAGACCCACTTCACTTCTGCACAACACCCGAAATACTGGGACGCGGCTTTTCCGATCCAGGGGGCTACTTATCAAGCCGTCTACTTTTCTGGCTTCGCCGGCCCAATACGTCCGCCTAAGCTCGCCTACCTTCGCCGCCGCGGACCTTGAATACGTTCGCCTAAGTTATCAAATAAAGCTGTCAAAAAGCCGCGGGGCGATGAGCAGCGGACTGTGACAGTTATCACTCATCCGATCTCGCTGCCCTTCGGCTTTTTCCCAGCTTTATTGCTAGCCTGTCACTAAGCACTCACACTAAACTACACTGTTCTACCCCCTATACCGGCGCCCCCGGAGCCCCCCGCAACTAAATAAAGTTACTAACCCCTAAACCGCCGCTCCTAGACCCCGCCGCAACTCTTATAAATGTATTAACCCCTAAACCGCCGCTCCTAGACCCCGCCGCAACTATTATAAATGTATTAACCCCTAAACCGCCGCTCCCGGACACCGCTGCCACCTACATTATACCTAGTAACCCCTATCCTGCCCCCCTATACCGTCGCCCTCTATTATAAAATTATTAACCCCTATCCTGCTGATCCCGCACCTCTCCGCAACTAAATAAATAGTTTAACCCCTAAACCGCCGCTCCATGAACCCGCCGCAACCTATAATAAATTTATTAACCCCTATCCTGCCCCCCACTACGCCGCCGCCACTGTAATAAAATGATTAACCCCTAAACCTAAGTCTAACCCTAACCATAACGCCCCCTAACTTAAATATTAATTAAATAAATCTAAATAAATTAACTCTTATTAACTAAATGAATCCTATTTAAAACTAAATACTTACCTTTAAAATAAACCCTAATATAGCTACAATATAAATAATAATTATATTCTAGCTATCTTAGGATTTATTTTTATTTTACAGGTACCTTTCAATTTATTTTAACCAGGTACAATAGCTATTAAATAGTTATTAACTATTTAATAGCTTATCTAGCTAAAATAAAGAGAAATGTACCTGTGAAATAAATCCTAACCTAAGTTACAATTACACCTAACACTACACTATACTTTAATAAATTATTCCTATTTAAAAATAAATACTTACCTGTAAAATAAACCCTAAGATAGCTACAATGTAATTAATAATTATATTATAGCTATCTTAGGATTTATATTTATTTTACAGGTAACTTTGTATTTATTTTAGCTAGTTAGAATAGTTATTAAATAGTTATTAACTATTTAATAACTACCTAGCTAAAAGAAATACAAAATTACCTGTAAAATAAATCCTAACTTAAGATACAATTAAACCTAATACTACACTATCATTAAATTAACTAAATAAACTACCTACAAATAACTACAATTAAATACAATTACATAAACTAACTAAAGTACAAAAAATAAAAAAAGCTAAGTTACAAAAAATAAAAAATTAAGTTACAAACATGTTAAAAATATTACAACAATTTTAAGCTACTTACACCTAATCTAAGCCCCCTAATAAAATAACAAACCCCCCCAAAATAAAAAAAATCCCTACCCTATTCTAAATTACATAAATTTCAAAGCTCTTTTACCTTACCAGCCCTTAAAAGGGCCATTTGTGGGGGCATGCCCCAAAAAGTTCAGCTCTTTTGCCTGTAAAATAAAAATACAACCCCCCCCCCAACATTAAAACCCACCACCCACATACCCCTAATCTAACCCAAACCCCCCTTACAAAAACCTAACACTAATCCCCTGAAGATCATCCTACCTTGAGTCGTCTTCACTCAGCCGAGCCACCGATGGAACTGAAGAGGGCATCCGGAACGGAAGAAGTTAATCCTCCAAGCGGCGCTGAAGAAATCTTCCATCCGATGAAGTCATCATCCAGGCGGCGCTGAAGAAGTCTTCGATCCGGCCGATGTCATCTTCAAAGAGGCGCTGAAGAGGTCTTCTATCCGGGCGAAGTCATCTTCCAAGCCGGGTCTTCAATCTTCCTTCCGCCGACGCGGAACCACCTTCTTCACCGACGGACTACGACGAATGACGGCTCCTTTAAGGGACGTCATCCAAGATGGCGTCCCCTCAATTCCGATTGGCTGATAGGATTCTATCAGCCAATCGGAATTAAGGTAGGAAAATCTGATTGGCTGATGGAATCAGCCAATCAGATTCAAGTTCAATCCGATTGGCTGATCCAATCAGCCAATCAGATTGAGCTCGCATTCTATTGGCTGATCGGAACAGCCAATAGAATGCGAGCTCAATCTGATTGGCTGATTCCATCAGCCAATCAGATTTTCCTACCTTAATTCCGATTGGCTGATAGAATCCTATCAGCCAATCGGAATTGAGGGGACGCCATCTTGGATGACGTCCCTTAAAGGAGCCGTCATTCGTCGTAGTCCGTCGGTGAAGAAGGTGGTTCCGCGTCGGCGGAAGGAAGATTGAAGACCCGGCTTGGAAGATGACTTCGCCCGGATAGAAGACCTCTTCAGCGCCTCTTTGAAGATGACATCGGCCGGATCGAAGACTTCTTCAGCGCCGCCTGGATGATGACTTCATCGGATGGAAGATTTCTTCAGCGCCGCTTGGAGGATTAACTTCTTCCGCTCCGGATGTCCTCTTCAGTTCCATCGGTGGCTCGGCTGAGTGAAGACGACTCAAGGTAGGATGATCTTCAGGGGATTAGTGTTAGGTTTTTGTAAGGGGGGTTTGGGTTAGATTAGGGGTATGTGGGTGGTGGGTTTTAATGTTGGGGGGGGGTTGTATTTTTATTTTACAGGCAAAAGAGCTGAACTTTTTGGGGCATGCCCCCACAAATGGCCCTTTTAAGGGCTGGTAAGGTAAAAGAGCTTTGAAATTTATGTAATTTAGAATAGGGTAGGGATTTTTTTTATTTTGGGGGGGTTTGTTATTTTATTAGGGGGCTTAGATTAGGTGTAAGTAGCTTAAAATTGTTGTAATATTTTTAACATGTTTGTAACTTAATTTTTTATTTTTTGTAACTTAGCTTTTTTTATTTTTTGTACTTTAGTTAGTTTATGTAATTGTATTTCATTGTAGTTCTTTGTAGGTAGTTTATTTAGTTAATTTAATGATAGTGTAGTATTAGGTTTAATTGTAACTTAAGTTAGGATTTATTTTACAGGTAATTTTGTATTTCTTTTAGCTAGGTAGTTATTAAATAGTTAATAACTATTTAATAACTATTCTAACTAGCTAAAATAAATACAAAGTTACCTGTAAAATAAATATAAATCCTAAGATAGCTATAATATAATTATTAATTACATTGTAGCTATCTTAGGGTTTATTTTACAGGTAAGTATTTATTTTTAAATAGGAATAATTTATTAAAGTATAGTGTAGTGTTAGGTGTAATTGTAACTTAGGTTAGGATTTATTTCACAGGTACATTTCTCTTTATTTTAGCTAGGTAAGCTATTAAATAGTTAATAACTATTTAATAGTTATTGTACATGGTTAAAATAAATTGAAAGGTACCTGTAAAATAAAAATAAATCCTAAGATAGCTAGAATATAATTATTATTTATATTGTAGCTATATTAGGGTTTATTTTAAAGGTAAGTATTTAGTTTTAAATAGGATTCATTTAGTTAATAAGAGTTAATTTATTTAGATTTATTTAATTAATATTTAAGTTAGGGGGCGTTAGGGTTAGGTTTAGGGGTTAATCATTTTATTACAGTGGCGGCGGCGTAGTGGGGGGCAGGATAGGGGTTAATAAATGTATTATAGGTGGCGACGGTGTAGGGGGGGCAGGATAGGGGTTAATACATTTAATATAGGTTGCGGCGGGTTCAGGGAGCGGCGGTTTAGGGGTTAATACACTTATTATAGTTGCGGTGGGCTCCGGGAGCGGCGGTTTAGGGGTTAATATGTATAGAGTAGCTTGCGGTGGGCTCCGGGAGCGGCGGTTTAGGGGGTAATAACTTTATTTAGTTGCGGCGGTGTAGGGGGGGTCAGATTAGTGGTGTTTAGACTCGGGGTACATGTTAGGGTGTTAGGTGTAGACAGCTCCCATAGAAATCAATGGGATGTCTGTCAGCAGCGAACTTGTACTTTCGCTATGGTCAGACTCCCATTGATTCCTATGGGATCCGCCGCCTCCAGGCTGGCGCTTTGAAAACCAGGTACGCTGGGCCGTAAAAGTGCCGAGCGTACCTGCTAGTTTTTTGATAGCTAGCAAAAGTAGTGAGAATGTGCCGCACTTGTGTGCGGAACATCTGGAGTGACGTAAGAATCGATCTGTGTCGGACTGAGTCCGGCGGATCGAAGCTGACGTCACAAAATTCTACTTTTGCCGGTCTCGAGCCTTTGATAACTAAGGCGTATCAGCCTCGCCACAAATACGCTGCGGAATACGCAGCGTATTTGAGGTTGACGGCTTGATAACTACCCCCCCCAGTATCACTCATTTGGTCATAAAAAAAAGAGAGGGGTCTCTATTATCCTACATGCATCATTGAACTTCCAAGAAGAAGTAGTAATTAGAGACTCAGATGGTAGGTTCATAATACTCTGGGGGAAAATACATGGGAACTCGATTGTACTAGGGAAGATATATGCCCCGAATGAAAATCAGGGACACTTTATGGCCAAAATCAGTAAATTATTGATTTCCTGGAAAAAATACAAAATTATTTTGGGAGGGGACTTCAATCTGAAACAATGATAAAATTGATAGATCTCCCTTGACAGGTACACCCTCCAAAAAAATCCTAAGTGACTTTATATTAGACCATAACTTGTTAGATATTTGGAGACTCCATAATGTGGGAGTTAAAAATTATACATACTACTCGGCGGCACATAATTCTTTCTCCAGAATGGACTATATTTTTGCGAACCAGATTTTATGCCCCTTAACAACATACGCCAATATAGCACAAACCAGTTGGTCCGACCACTCCATTGTGGAAGTCGCGATCAAAGGTTTTTTTTTATCCATCCAGAGACAGATCCTGGTCCCTAGACACATCCTTACTAAGAAATGACGTGATATGTCAGAAACCAACCCAGCAAATAAGGCACTTTTGGTCAGATAATAAAATCAAAATGTATGCTTACCTGATAAATTTCTTTCTCTTGTGGTGTATCCAGTCCACGGGTTCATCCATTACTTGTGGGATATTCTCCTTCCCAACAGGAAGTTGCAAGAGGACACCCACAGCAGAGCTGTCTATATAGCTCCTCCCATAACTGCCACCTCCAGTCATTCGACCGAAGACAAGTAAGAAAAAGGAGAAACTATAGGGTGCAGTGGTGACTGTAGTTTAAAAAATAAAAACACCTGCCTTAAAATGACAGGGCGGGCCGTGGACTGGATACACCACAAGAGAAATAAATTTATCAGGTAAGCATAAATTTTGTTTTCTCTTGTAAGGTGTATCCAGTCCACGGGTTCATCCATTACTTGTGGGATACCAATACCAAAGCTTTAGGACACGGATGAAGGGAGGGACAAGGCAGGTACTTAAACAGAAGGCACCACTGCCTGTAAGACCTTTCTCCCAAAAATAGCCTCCGAGGAAGTAAAAGTATCAAATTTGTAGAATTTAGAAAAAGTATGAAGCGAAGACCAAGTCGCTGCCTTACAAATCTGTTCAACAGAGGCCTCATGTTTAAAAGCCCATGTGGAAGCTAACGCTCTAGTAGAATGAGCTGTAATTCTTTCGGGAGGCTGCTGGCCAGCAGTCACATAATCTAAACGAATTATGCTTCTTAGCCAAAAAGAAAGAGAAGTTTGAATGGACCTTGGAGTAGAAGGTCCTACCTCAGCGGCAGAGTCCATGATGGAAAGGATGACATGTCCACCAGATCTGCATACCAAGTCCTGCATGGCTACGCATGTGCTATTAAAATCACTGAAGCTCTCTCCTGCTTGATCTTGGCAATCAGACGAGGGAGGAGAGGAAACGGTGGAAACACATAAGCCAGGCTGAAGGACCCGGGCACTGCTAGAGCATCTATCAGCGTCGCCTGGGAATCCCTCGACCTGGACCCGTAATGATGAAGCTTGGCGTTCTGACGAGACGCCATCAGATCCAGTTCTGGTTTGCCCCATAATTGAATCAGCTGGGAAAATACCTCCGGATGGAGCTCCCACTCCCCCGGATGAAAAGTCTGCAGACTTAGAAAGTCCGCCTCCCAGTTCTCTACTCCTGGGATATGGATAGCAGATAGATGGGAAGAGTGAACCTCCGCCCATAGAATTATCTTTGAAACTTCCATCATTGCCAGGGGACTCCTTGTTCCCCCCCGATGGTTGATATAGGCTACAGTCATGATATTGACTGAAATCTGATGAACTTGACCGCAGCTAGCTGAGGCCAAGCCTGAAGAGCATAGAATATCGCTCTGAGTTCCAGAATGTTTATCGGAAGGAGGGCTTTTAGGATTTTGAGATCCAAGATTGGTCTGAAATTTCCCTCTTTTTTTGGGAACTATAAACAGGTTTGAATAGAAACCCTGCCTCTGTTCCTCTCTTGGAACTGGGTGGATCACTCCCATAACCAGTAGGTCTTGAACGCAACGTAAGAATGCCTCTCTCTTTATCTGGTTTGCAGATAATTGTGAGAGATGAAATCTCCCCTTTGGAGATGAACCTTTGAATTCCAGAAGATAATCCTGGAAAACAATCTCTAGTGCCCAGGGATCCTGGACGTTTCTTGCCCAAGCCTGGGCGAAGAGAGAAAGTCTGCCCCCTACTAGATCCGGTCTTGGATCGGGGGCTACCCCTTCATACTGTCTTAGAGGCAGCAGCAGGCTTCTTGGCCTGCTTCCCTTTGTTCCAAGTCTGGTTAGGTCTCCAGACTGGTTTGGACGGGGTGAAATTTCCCTCTTGTTTTGCATTAGAGGAAACCGAAGCTGCGCCACCCTTGAAGTTTCGAAAGGAATGAAAATTATTCTGCTTGGTCCTTAATTTGCTGGACCTATCCTGAGGAAGGGCATGACCCTTTCCTCCAGTAATGTCAGAGATGATCTCCTTCAGACCAGGCCCGAACAGGGTCTGTCCCTTGAAGGGGATGTTAAGAAGCTTAGACTTTGAAGTAACGTCTGCTGACCAGGACTTAAGCCATAGCGCCCTGCGCGCCAGAATGGCAAAACCTGAATTCTTAGCGGTCAGCTTGGTTAAATGAAAAACGGCGTCAGAAATAAAGGAATTAGCTAACTTAAGAGCTTTAATCCTGTCAAAAATATCATCTAACGGGGTCTCCACCTGTAGAGCCTTCTCAAGAGACTCGAACCAGAAAGCCGCTGCAGCAGTAACTGGGGCAATGCATGCAAGAGGCTGGAGAATAAAACCTTGATGTATAAAAAAAAATTTAAGGAGACCCTTCAATTTTTTATCCATAGGATCTAGGAAAGCACAACTGTCCTCGACGGGGATAGTTGTACGCTTCGCTAGGGTAGAGACTGCTTCCTCCACCTTAGGGACCGTCTGCCACGAGTCCCGTATGGCGGCATCTATCGGAAACATCTTTTTAAAAGCAGGAGAGGGAGAGAACGGCACACCTGGTCTATCCCATTCCTTAGTAATAATTTCCGAAAACCTCTTAGGGACTGGAAAAACATCAGAGTAAACAGGCACTGCAAAGTACTTGTCCATCTTACACAATTTCTCTGGAACTACAATGGATTCACAGTCATCCAGAGTCGCTAAAACCTCCCTAAGCAATAAGCGGAGGTGTTCAAGCTTAAATTTAAACACTGTCATTTCAGAATCAGACTGAAGCAACGCCTTCCCTGAATCTGAAATGTCACTCACAGATAGAAGCTCTCCTGCCTCAGCTTCAGAGTATTGTGAGGGTATATCGGACACAGGTATTAAAGCGTCAGAAAGCTCTGTATTAGTTCTGGCCCCAGAACTGTATCGCTTTCCTTGTAACCCTGGCAGTTTGGACAATACCTCTGTAAGGGTATTAGTCATAACTGCCGCCATATCCTGTAAGGTAAAAGAATTAGACGCGCTAGATGTACTTGGCGTCACTTGAGCGGGAGTTATAGGTTCTGACACATGGGGAGAGCTAGATGGCATAATCTCCCTTTTTTCAGTCAGAGAATCCGCTGGAGATAAATCTTTTACAATATAATATTACCTTTTACAGCAAGCATGATACTAGTCGTTATTAAATCACTGTAATCAGGCTTACCTTAAATAAATCCGGTATTAACAGCATTTTCTAGCATATTCATTTCTCTAGAAAAATTTAAACTGCACATACCTCATAGCAGGAGACCCTGCACGCCATTCCCCCAGCTACAGTTACCTCATCTCTTCAGTTATGTGTGAGAACAGCAATGGATCTTAGTTACAACCTGCTAAGATCATCAAAAACCACAGGCAGACTCTTCTTCAACTGTCTGCCTGAGGCTAAAACAGTACAAGAGTTAGTAGACAGAAAGTGACGTCGCTACAGCCCAGGAGGTGTGTAAGGGGCTGACCAATTACAGTCCTCAAAAATCGATCAATATGGATACACTATTGGCGGGGTGCCAGCTTGGAAAGAAGCCGAGCAAAGCTTCATAGAACATGAATCAGGAAGAAGCAGCACTCCAAGAGATATAAGTAAAATGTCCAATCTTTATTTCAACATATAAAAACGAAAAACAATCCAATGCAAAATAGCAGAGCACAGCACAGAAGCAAAAAATTCACAGGAGGGGGGAGTGGAGCTGAACCGAAATCTATCTTAAAGAAGAAGCATAAAAGTAAAAATAAGAAAGTGGTGTTCTCATCAACTGAACATGACACCTCTGATCGAGATTCAGTATCCTCAGATGAGGGTTCTTCTTCCTCCTCTTCTTCTTCCTCCCTTTCTACCCTTCCCTCACTCTCGTTACAGGATTCATCACGTGGAGGCCGAGAAAACAGAAAAAAGAAGGAAAATGATGTCCGCCCAAAGGTCAAGAACCAAGAGATCCCTTTAGGGAAAGAAAAAGGACGCGTAGAGCAGGATCCAGGAGAAGGAAGAAGAGTCTCAAGGAGGGGATTAAAGAAGAATTAGCGCTCAGTGTGATAAATTTATCTGACTTTCAACTCACTAATGATCACATTAATGTTCTATCTAGAGGTTTGGGCTTCGCCCCAACATATAATTTTTCAGTTTTTAACACCCTGTTAGATGTCAATAAATTCGTCAGGAAGTTGACATTGTATAAGCATTTTCACACTTCTGTTGATCCTAGCGATAAGGATGATGATACATTAAATGTTGCTATGGTGGATAATGTGAGTTCATCCATTCCCAATACCACAGTTCCAGGTATCAATTTCAGTAAAAATTTTGATTTCAAAGATATTTCTACTTTGGAACAACTAAAAATTCTGGAAGTTAAAAGTAATGGGGTGGATGATTCACATATACCAAAACCCAAAAAAGCGAAATCGACCTTTTATCCCACCCATTTCGAGAGGCACACACATCAATCTATTTCAAAAACAAGTAGAAAAGGAGATCATTGAATTGGGTAATCAAAAAACATCTAGTAATTACAATGGCAATCTGAGTCATAGACAAAAAGCGGCCATCAAACAACTAGAAAGTCAAAAAGATCTGGTGATACGTACATCAGATAAGGGTGGGAATGTGGTTGTGATGGGCAAACAACAATACATTGATGAGGCATATAGGCAACTAAATGATGGCAAAACGTATAGAAAACTGACCTCTAACCCTGAAAAAGAATTTGCCAGGAAACTTGACAGACTACTTGATGATGCCCTAGCTTTAGGCTTTATAACAAAGGAAGACTATTCATCTTTAATACCATTACATCCTGTGACGCCGGTCTTTCACCACCTACCTAAACTACATAAGGACTCAGTAAACGCACCAGGTCGCCCAATAATATCTGGGATTGGCTCATTATTTGAGCCTTTATCCAAGTGGGTTGACTCAGTCCTGCAACCCTTGGTCCAAGGTTTGAGTAGTTATTTGAGGGATTCTTCCCATCTTCTTACAATCTTAGATGAAATAGAATGGAAAAAGGATTATAGGTGGGTGGTGATAGATGCGGTGTCACTATATTCATGTATACCTCATGCTTTGGGCATACAGGCGATCTGCTTTTTCCTGGATAATTATACCAGCTATTCTAGAGAGTTTAAATTGTTCTTCTGTGAGACTGTCAATTTCCTACTATCCCACAATTACTTTATGTTTAATGGCGAATACTTTCTGCAAGTGTGTGGTACTGCGATGGGGGCGAAATTTGCGCCCTCATTTGCCAATTTATTTGTGGGATGGTGGGAGATTGGCAGTCTCTACAGCAGTGATAATCCGTTTTTGGAAAACATCTGTATATACATGAGATTTATTGATGATCTCATATTTGTGGTTAAAGACAATTTTGTCTTTGAGGACTTCTTGGGTTTTGTAAATAACAATGATTTGAACCTAAGATTTACAGGTGAGATTCAGGACAAAGAAGTGCATTTTTTGGATCTAACTTTGTCTTGGTCAACAAAATCCAACAAGATAATCACAGACACTTATAGGAAACAGACATCCGGAAATACGATTCTACACGCCACATCGTGCCACCCTAAACACTTAATAAAATCTATCCCAAGAAGTCAGTTTCTTAGGCTCCGTAGAAATGCAAACTCAGATGATCTATTTGATCATCAAGCCAGCAAATTAATGGATAGGTTGATTGCTAGGGGCTATGACTCTGACCTATTGCAGCAGTCATTGGATGATGTTAGGAAGAATTATAACCCTCTGTGTAGCAAAATTGAGAATTGCGCGAAAAGAGAAATTTTCGACAAAGATGTAGTGATATTTTCTACAGAATTCTCCTTACAGTTCAATGACTTATGCAGTATTATCAAAAAGAATGTCCCAATACTCAAGGGTGATGACACTCTGGTAAATCTTGTTGATAAAATTAAATGTGTATCAAAAAAAGCACCAACACTTGCCAAGAAACTTGCCCCCAGCATGATCAATAGCAGTACTGGAGAAAAGGGGACACAGTGGCTAAACAAGAAAGGGACTTTCAAATGTTTATCAAGGAACTGTCATTCCTATCAACACATTTCTATGGGAGTAGACTTCATTAGTCATTCAACTAAAGATAGATTCAAAATTGAACATTATGCCAATTGCGGTACCACTTTTGTGGTCTACCTCATAGAATGTGTTTTATGTTCTGATCAGTACGTGGGTCAAACCTCACGTGCCCTTAGGTCTAGGATAGGGGAACACAGAAGAGACATAAAAAATTATAACAAGGATTTCAGTGTAGCAAGACACTTTAATTGTTTGCATTTTACGGACCAACCGAAGTTCACAGTAAAAGTAATTGATGTAGCCAAAAGGCCTATTCGTGGTGGGAATATTTATACCATTCTATCCAAAAAAGAGCTTTATTGGATATGGAAACTTAATACCAGAACACCTCATGGTCTTAACAAGGAGTGGGACATCAGTTACTTTGTTGAATGATCATATTTATTGTTGTCCTGTTCTTGGTTTAAAGAATGTATTACAACAGTAATGGAACAACTGTTATAATTGTAATTCTTATTTTACAACATTTAATACCTCTATTGATCTATGTATATGTTCTCACATTAACATAATATCGATGTATGGGTTATAATAATAATGTCAGCTTTTTGTGTCCCTTATCTGTGACTAACATGCCTTGTCCCAGTAATATGTTGTCACTCTATACGAATACATACAAATTCCAGTATCACTATTTATGCTCCAAGGCACATATCATGCCAATGAAATCTTAGTATAGCTGATTATAATTTTTGGAAATGGCTTTTTTGTCAAATTTTTTAATGTCATTTTCTTCCTAACATAAAACATACAATAATTATTACAGTTTATTACATTGATATGTCAGACTATAATATTAAGAGTCAGGTCTAGACATCAATAATAGAGAGTTTACATGCAGTTTGAGGCCACGCTTAGAATTATGTAATTAAAAATTTCCCATTATTGACATTATAATGCAACTATTGCTTGTGTATAATATTCTCCTGTGAAAACAGAATTTATGCTTACCTGATAAATTACTTTCTCCAACGGTGTGTCCGGTCCACGGCGTCATCCTTACTTGTGGGAATATCTCTTCCCCAACAGGAAATGGCAAAGAGTCCCAGCAAAGCTGGCCATATAGTCCCTCCTAGGCTCCGCCCACCCCAGTCATTCGACCGACGGACAGGAGGAAATATATAGGAGAAACCATATGGTACCGTGGTGACTGTAGTTAGAGAAAATAATTCATCAGACCTGATTAAAAAACCAGGGCGGGCCGTGGACCGGACACACCGTTGGAGAAAGTAATTTATCAGGTAAGCATAAATTCTGTTTTCTCCAACATTGGTGTGTCCGGTCCATGGCGTCATCCTTACTTGTGGGAACCAATACCAAAGCTTTAGGACACGGATGAAGGGAGGGAGCAAATCAGGTTACCTAAACGGAAGGCACCACGGCTTGCAAAACCTTTCTCCCAAAAATAGCCTCCGAAGAAGCAAAAGTATCAAATTTGTAAAAGTTGGCAAAAGTGTGCAGTGAAGACCAAGTCGCTGCCTTACATATCTGGTCAACAGAAGCCTCGTTCTTGAAGGCCCATGTGGAAGCCACAGCCCTAGTGGAGTGAGCTGTGATTCTTTCAGGAGGCTGCCGTCCGGCAGTCTCATAAGCCAATCGGATGATGCTTTTAAGCCAAAAGGAAAGAGAGGTAGAAGTCGCTTTTTGACCTCTCCTTTTACCAGAATAAACAACAAACAAAGAAGATGTTTGTCTGAAATCTTTTGTAGCCTCTAAATAGAATTTTAGAGCACGGACTACGTCCAAATTGTGTAACAAACGCTCCTTCTTTGAAACTGGATTCGGACATAAAGAAGGTACAACTATCTCCTGGTTAATATTTTTGTTAGAAACAACCTTTGGAAGAAAACCAGGCTTAGTACGCAAAACCACCTTATCTGCATGGAACACCAGATAGGGCGGAGAACACTGCAGAGCAGATAACTCTGAAACTCTTCTAGCAGAAGAAATTGCAACCAAAAACAAAACTTTCCAAGATAGTAACTTAATATCTATGGAATGTAAAGGTTCAAACGGAACCCCTTGAAGAACTGAAAGAACTAGATTTATAGATTTAGACTCCAGGGAGGAGTCAAAGGTCTGTAAACAGGCTTGATCCTAACCAGAGCCTGAACAAATGCTTGAACATCTGGCACAGCTGCCAGTCTTTTGTGTAGTAAGACAGATAAAGCAGAGATCTGTCCCTTTAGAGAACTTGCAGATAATCCTTTCTCCAAACCTTCTTGTAGAAAGGAGAGAATCTTAGGAATTTGTATCTTATTCCATGGGAATCCTTTGGATTCACACCAACAGATATATCTTTTCCATATTTTATGGTAAATCTTTCTAGTTACCGGTTTTCTGGCCTGAACCAGAGTATCTATCACAGAATCTGAAAAACCACGCTTCGATAGAATCAAGCATTCAACCTCCAAGCCGTCAGCTGGAGGGAGACCAGATTTGGATGTTCGAATGGACCCTGAACAAGAAGGTCCTGTCTCAAAGGTAGCTTCCATGGTGGAACCGATGACATATTCACCAGGTCTGCATACCAAGTCCTGCGTGGCCACGCAGGAGCTATCAAGATCACCGAGGCCTCTCCTGATTGATCCTGGCTACCAGCCTGGGAATGAGAGGAAACGGTGGAAATACATAAGCTAGGTTGAAGGTCCAAGGTGCTACTAGTGCATCTACTAGAGTCGCCTTGGGATCCCTGGATCTGGACCCGTAGCAAGGAACCTTGAAGTTCTGACGAGACGCCATCAGATCCATGTCTGGAATGCCCCATAATTGAGTTATTTGGCCAAAGATCTCCGGATGGAGTTCCCACTCCCCCGGATGGAATGTCTGACGACTCAGAAAATCCGCCTCCCAGTTTTCCACACCTGGGATGTGGATCGCAGACAGGTGGCAGGAGTGATCCTCCGCCCATTGAATTATTTTTGTCACTTCTTTCATCGCCAGGGAACTCCTTGTTCCCCCCTGATGATTGATATACGCAACGGTCGTCATGTTGTCTGATTGGAACCTTATGAATCTGGCCTTTGCTAGTTGAGGCCAAGCCCTGAGAGCATTGAATATCGCTCTCAGTTCCAGAATGTTTATCGGGAGAAGAGACTCTTCCCGAGACCATAGACCCTGAGCTTTCAGGGATTCCCAGACCGCGCCCCAGCCCACTAGACTGGCGTCGGTCGTGACAATGACCCACTCTGGTCTGCGGAAGCTCATTCCCTGGGACAGATGGTCCAGGGTCAGCCACCAACGGAGTGAATCTCTGGTCTTCTGATCTACTTGAATCATTGGAGACAAGTCTGTATAGTCCCCATTCCACTGTTTGAGCATGCACAGTTGTAATGGTCTTAGATGAATTCGTGCAAAAGGAACTATGTCCATTGCTGCAACCATCAACCCTACTACTTCCATGCACTGCGCTATGGAAGGATGTGGAACAGAATGAAGAACTTGACAAGTGCTTAGAAGTTTTGACTTTCTGACCTCTGTCAGAAAAATCCTCATTTCTAAGGAATCTATTATTGTTCCCAAGAAGGGAACTCTTGTTGACGGAGACAGAGAACTCTTTTCTATGTTCACCTTCCATCCGTGTGATCTGAGAAAGGCCAGAACGATGTCTGTATGAGCCTTTGCCTTTGATAGGGACGACGCTTGTATTAGAATGTCGTCCAAGTAAGGTAATACTGCAATTCCCCTCGGTCTTAGAACCGCTAGAAGGGAACCTAGTACCTTTGTGAAAATCCTTGGAGCAGTGGCTAACCCGAATGGGAGGGCCACAAACTGGTAATGTTTGTCCAGAAAGGCGAACCTTAGGAACTGATGATGTTCTTTGTGGATAGGAATATGTAGGTACGCATCCTTTAGATCCACGGTAGTCATAAATTGACCTTCCTGGATAGTGGGTAGAATCATTCGAATGGTTTCCATCTTGAACGATGGTACCCTGAGAAATTTGTTTAGGATCTTCAAATCCAAAATTGGTCTGAAAGTTCCCTCTTTTTTGGGAACTACGAACAGATTGGAATAAAATCCCATTTCCTGTTCCTTTATTGGAACTGGGTGTATCACTCCCATCTTTAACAGGTCTTCTACACAATGTAAGAACGCCTGTCTCTTTATTTGGTTTGAGGATAAGTGAGACATGTGGAACCTTCCCCTTGGGGGTAGTTCCCTGAATTCCAGGAGATAACCCTGAGAAACTATTTCTAGCGCCCAGGGATCCTGAACATCTCTTGCCCAAGCCTGAGCAAAGAGAGAGAGTCTGCCCCCTACTAGATCCGGTCCCGGATCAGGGGCTACTCCTTCATGCTGTTTTGTTAGCAGCAGCAGGCTTCTTGGCCTGCTTACCCTTGTTCCAGCCTTGCATCGGTTTCCAGGCTGGTTTGGGTTGTGAGGCATTATCCTCTTGCTTAGAGGATGTAGAATTAGAGGCCGGTCCGTTCCTGAAATTGCGAAAGGAACGAAAATTAGACTTATTCTTGGCCTTGAAAGGCCTATCTTGTGGAAGGGCGTGGCCCTTTCCCCCAGTGATGTCTGAAATAATCTCTTTCAATTCTGGTCCAAATAGAGTTTTACCTTTGAAAGGGATGTTAAGCAATTTTGTCTTGGATGACACATCCGCTGACCAAGACTTTAGCCAAAGCGCTCTGCGCGCCACGATTGCAAACCCTGAATTTTTCGCCGCTAATCTAGCTAATTGCAAAGCGGCATCTAAAATAAAAGAGTTAGCCAACTTAAGTGCGTGAACTCTGTCCATAACCTCCTCATATGGAGTCTCTCTACTAAGCGAGTTTTCTAGTTCCTCGAACCAGAACCACGCTGCTGTAGTGACAGGAACAATGCACGAAATGGGTTGTAGAAGGTAACCTTGCTGTACAAAAATCTTTTTAAGCAAACCCTCCAATTTTTTATCCATAGGATCTTTGAAAGCACAACTATCCTCGATAGGAATAGTAGTGCGTTTGTTTAGAGTAGAAACTGCCCCCTCGACCTTAGGGACTGTCTGCCATAAGTCCTTTCTGGGGTCGACCATAGGAAATAATTTCTTAAATATAGGGGGGGGGGGGACAAAAGGTATGCCGGGCTTATCCCACTCCTTATTCACTATGTCCGCCACCCGCTTGGGTATAGGAAAAGCGTTGGGGTGCACCGGAACCTCTAGGAACTTGTCCATCTTGCATAATTTCTCTGGAATGACCAAGTTGTCACAATCATCCAGAGTAGATAACACCTCCTTAAGCAGTGCGCGGAGATGTTCTAATTTAAATTTAAATGTCACAACATCAGGTTCAGCTTGTTGAGAAATTTTTCCTGAATCTGAAATTTCCCCATCTGACAAAACCTCCCTCATGGCCACTTCAGATTGGTGTGAGGGTATGACAGAACAATTATCATCAGCGCCCTCCTGCTCTTCAGTGTTTAAAACAGAGCAATCGCGCTTTCTCTGATATGTAGGCATTTTGGATAAAATATTTGCTATGGAGTTATCCATTACAGCCGTTAATTGTTGCATGGTAATAAGCATTGGCGCACTAGATGTACTAGGGGCCTCCTGCGTGGGCAAAACTGGTGTAGACACAGTAAGGGATGATGTAGTATTATGTTTACTCCCCTCATCTGAGGAATCATCTTGGGCAATTTCATTATCTGTGGCAGTACTGTCCTTACTTTGTTTGGACGCTATGGCACAATTATCACACAAATTTAAATGGGGAGACACATTGGCTTTCATACATATAGAACATAGCTTATCCGAAGGCACAGACATGTTAAACAGGCTTAAACTTGTCAATAAAGCACAAAAAACGTTTTAAAACAAAACCGTTACTGTCTCTTTAAATTTTACCAAAATTTCACCACAGTGTCTTAAAGCATTAAGAGTATTGCACACCAAATTTCAGAGCTTTAACCCTTAAAATACCGGAACCGGAGCCATTTACAAATTTAACCCCTATACAGTCCCAGCTATAGCCTTTGCTGAGACCTAACCAAGCCCAGAGGGGAATACGATACCAAGTGACGCCTTCTAGAAACTTTTCCAGCAACTTTCAGATCCTCACACATGCATCTGCATGTCCTGCTCTCAAAAAACAACTGCGCAGTAATGGCGCGAAAATGAGGCTCTGCCTACAACTAGGAAGGCCCCTTGACTGGAAAAGGTGTCTAACATAGTGCCTGCCGTTTAATAAACGTTCCCCAAGTTTATAAATGTGAAATATCAGCATAAAGATAAATAAAATGCCCAAATAAAGCAATCGATTTAGCCCATAAAAGTGTCTACCAGTTTTATAGCCCATATTAAGCCCTTTATTCTGTTTGTTTGACTAAGAAAATGGCTTACCGGTCCCCATGAGGGGAAATGACAGCCTTCCAGCATTACATGGTCTTGTTAGAAATATGGCTAGTCATACCTTAAGCAGAAAAGTCTGCTAACTGTTTCCCCCAACTGAAGTTACTTCATCTCAACAGTCCTATGTGGAAACAGCAATCGATTTTAGTTACTGTCTGCTAAAATCATCTTCCTCTCACAAACAGAAATCTTCATCCTTTTCTGTTTCAGAGTAAATAGTACATACCAGCACTATTTTAAAATAACAAACACTTGATAGAAGAATAAAAAACTACATTTAAACACCAAAAAACTCTTAACCATCTCCGTGGAGATGTTGCCTGTGCAACGGCAAAGAGAATGACTGGGGTGGGCGGAGCCTAGGAGGGACTATATGGCCAGCTTTGCTGGGACTCTTTGCCATTTCCTGTTGGGGAAGAGATATTCCCACAAGTAAGGATGACGCCGTGGACCGGACACACCAATGTTGGAGAAATATGCATGTTTGTACAGCATTTTCACGTATACATTATGCGTTCAATAATGGAAATTTGCAATGATGTGTTTTTTCACAAACTTCTTTTTCAAGTTGTTTTTATTCAATTGTCTTATCATTTATTTTATTTTTTGTTATTGCACACTATTACATTTCTCTACCCCTGTTTGTGATGCACTATACACACACCTGAGCATTTGATATTGAAGGTGTGACTTGGCTTCAAAAATTCTGATTGGCCAAGAGAGAGTTAAATCGTGCCTCACACAGGTGGGGAGTCATCCTATGATTAAGTGCTGAATAGCACGAAACATGTTAGGACTCCACTCCCCCCTCCTGTGAATTTTTTGCTTCTGTGCTGTGCTCTGCTATTTTGCATTGGATTGTTTTTCGTTTTTATATGTTGAAATAAAGATTGGACATTTTACTTATATCTCTTGGAGTGCTGCTTCTTCCTGATTCTAAAACAGTACAACTCCGGTACCATTTGAAAATAATAAACTTTTGATTGAAGATAAACTACATAAATTCACCACATCTCTCTAGCTACTTCCTATCTTGTCGAGAGCTGCAAGAGAATGACTGGTAGGTGGCAGTTAGGGGAGGAGCTATATAGACAGCTCTGCTGTGGGTGATCCTCTTGCAGCTTCCTGTTGGGAAGGAGAATATCCCACAAGTAATGGATGATCCGTGGACTGGATACACCTTACAAGAGAAATACATACACACACCCCCCCCCAACTTGCATTCAAGTTTCAGTGTACGTTGGCGACTGTATGAAGAGGATGCTCCGCGCTGGATGTCTTCAGGATTACATATTAAAAAAACCTAACCCTACTAAAATTATTTAAATATACTATTAAACATTATTAAAAGTACTACACTACAAAAACAAACAAACACTAAGTTACAAAAAAACAAATACTAAATTATGAAGATTTTTTTTATCAAAAATAAAATATTTTTACACCTAATCTAATAGCCCTATCAAAATAAAAAAGGCCCCCCAAAATAAAAAAACCCTAGCCTACAATAAACTACCAATGGCCCTTAAAAGGGCTTTTTTTGTGGGGCATTGCCCCAAAGATATCAGCTCTTTTACCTGTAAAAAACATAATTTATGCTTACCTGATAAATTCCTTTCTTCTGTTGTGTGATCAGTCCACGGGTCATCATTACTTCTGGGATATAACTCCTCCCCAACAGGAAATGCAAGAGGATTCACCCAGCAGAGCTGCATATAGCTCCTCCCCCCTACGTCACTCCCAGTCATTCGACCAAGAATCAACGAGAAAGGAGAAACCAAGGGTGAAGTGGTGACTGGAGTATAATTTAAAAGATATTTACCTGCCTTAAAAAACAGGGCGGGCCGTGGACTGATCACACAACAGAAGAAAGGAATTTATCAGGTAAGCATAAATTATGTTTTCTTCTGTTATGTGTGATCAGTCCACGGGTCATCATTACTTCTGGGATACCATACCAAAGCAAAAGTACACGGATGACGGGAGGGATAGGCAGGCTCATTATACAGAAGGAACCACTGCCTGAAGAACCTTTCTCCCAAAAATAGCCTCCGAAGAAGCAAAAGTGTCAAATTTGGAAAATTTGGAAAAAGTATGAAGCGAAGACCAAGTTGCAGCCTTGCAAATCTGTTCAACAGAGGCCTCATTCTTAAAGGCCCAAGTGGAAGCCACAGCTCTAGTAGAATGAGCTGTAATTCTTTCAGGAGGCTGCTGTCCAGCAGTCTCATAGGATAAACAAATTATGCTACGAAGCCAGAAGGAGAGAGAGGTAGCCGAAGCCTTATGACCTCTCCTCTGACCAGAGTACACGACAAACAGGGAAGACGTTTGTCGAAAATCCTTAGTTGCCTGCAAGTAGAACTTGAGGGCACGAACTACATCCAGATTGTGTAGAAGACGTTCCTTCTTTGAAGAAGGATTCGGGCACAGGGAAGGCACCACGATCTCTTGATTGATGTTCCTGTTAGTGACTACCTTAGGTAAGAACCCAGGTTTTGTACGCAGAACTACCTTATCTGAATGAAAAATCAAATAAGGAGAAACACAATGTAAAGCTGATAACTCAGAGACTCTCCGAGCCGAAGAAATAGCCATTAAAAATAACAACGTTTTTAATCACAGTCAATATATAAGTCTCACAGCTCTGCTGAGAGAATCTACCTCCCTCCAAAGAAGTTTGAAGACCCCTGAGTTCTGTTAGAGATGAACCGGATCATGCAGGAAATACAAGAGTAACTGACTGGAAATTTTTGATGCGTAGCAAAGAGCGCCAAAAACGGCCCCTCCCCCTCACACACAGAAGTGAGAGAGAAACGAAACTGTCACAATTAAAACAAGCAACTGCCAAGTGGAAAAATAATGCCCAAACATTTATTCACTCAGTACCTCAGAAAATGCAAACGATTCTACATTCCAGCAAAAACGTTTAACATAATAAATACCTATTAAAAGGTTTAATGTACTTTTAACAGAGTAATTCCAGTGAAATACCATCCCCAGAATACTGAAGTGTAGAGTATACATACACGTCATTATAACGGTATGGCAGGATTTTCTCATCAATTCCATTCAGAAAATAAAAACTGCTACATACCTCAATGCAGATTCATCTGCCCGCTGTCCCCTGATCTGAAGCTTTTACCTCCCTCAGATGGCCGAGAAACAGCAATATGATCTTAACTACTCCGGTTAAAATCATAGTAAAAAACTCTGGTAGATTCTTCTTCAAACTCTGCCAGAGAGGCAATAACACGCTCCGGTGCTATTGTAAAATAACAAACTTTTGATTGAAGTTATAAAAACTAAGTATAATCACCATAGTCCTCTCACACATCCTATCTAGTCGTTGGGTGCAAGAGAATGACTGGGAGTGACGTAGGGGGGAGGAGCTATATGCAGCTCTGCTGGGTGAATCCTCTTGCATTTCCTGTTGGGGAGGAGTTATATCCCAGAAGTAATGATGACCCGTGGACTGATCACACATAACAGAAGAAAAAATACATACACGCCCCCAACTTGCATTCAAGTTCCAGTGTACGTTGGCGACTGTATAAAGAGGATGCTCCGCGCCGGATGTCTTCAGGATGGACCTGCTCTGTACCGGCTGGATGAAGATAGAAGATGCCGTCTGGATGAAGACTTCTTGCCGCATGGATGATGACTTCACCGGATGGATCCTTCAAGCGGGACATCAATTAACTGTAAGTGGTTCGTCGGGGGTTAGTGTTAGGCTTTTTTAAGGGTTTTTTGGGTGGGTTTTATTTTTAGATTAGGTTCTGGGCTGTAAAAGAGCTAAATGCCCTTTTAAGGGCAAAACCCAGACAAATGCCCTAATTCAGTGCAATGGGTAGCTTAGGTTATTTTAGATAGTTTTTTATTTGGGGGGGTTGGTTGGGTGGTGGGTTTTACTGTTGGGGGGGTGTTTGTATTTTTTTTTACAGGTAAAAGAGCGGATATCTTTGAGGCAATGCCCCACAAAAGGCCCTTTTAAGGGCCATTGGTAGTTTATTGTAGGCTAGGGTTTTTTTTTTTGGGGGGGGGGGGGGCTTTTATATTTTGATAGGGCTATTAGATTAGGTGTAACAAAAATATTTATGATAATTTGTGTTTTTTCTCTGTAATTTAGTGTTTGTTTGTTTTTGTAACTTAGTGTTTGTTTGTTTTTGCAATGTAGTACTTTTAAAGGGACAGTCAACACCAGAATTTTTGTTGTTTTAAAAGATAGATAATCCCTTAATTACCCATTCCCCAGTTTTGCATAACCAACACAGTTATAATAAAGCATGTTTTACCTCTGTAATAACCTTGTATCTAAGCCTCTGCAAACTGCCCCCTTATTTCAGTTCTATTACCTGACTTGCATTTTAGCCAATCAGTGCTCACTCCTCTGTAAATTCATGTGCATGAGCTCAATGTTATCTATATGAAACACATGAACTAACACCCTCTAGTGGTGAAAAACTGTCAAAATGCATTTAGTTTAGAGGCAGCCTTCAAGGTCTAAGAAATTAGCATATGAACCTCTTAGGTTTAGCTTTCAACTAAGAATACCAAGCGAACAAAGCAAAATTGGTGATAAAAGTAAATTTGAAAGTTGTTTAAAATTACAGGCCCTATTTGAATCATTAAAGTTTTTTTTGGACTTGACTGTCCCTTTAATAATGTTTAATAGTATATTTAAATAATTTTAGTAGGGTTAGGTTTTTTAATATGTAATTTAGTTTATTTAATTGGTAGTTTAATTTAATTGTAGTATAATAGTTAGGGTAGGTTAATTAATAGCTTAAAAATAGTTTATTTTAATTATACGGGTAAGTTTTAATTTATATTAAGATAGGGATCTTGTAATTTTAATTTAAAGTTAGGGGGTTGTTAGGTTTAGGGGTTACTAGCTTTATTTCGTTTTTTGCGATGTGGGGGGCTGACGGTTTAGGGGTTAATAGGTTTACAGCTAGATTACAAGTTTTGCGTTGCGGCTTGTAACGCTGAAAATATGTAATTTTCAGCGTTAAAACAGCACCGCCGATATAACAAGTGTTGTCGGTATAGGTATACCACACACCTTTTAGCTTGTACCGCAACGTCAGTTCCGCACACGTAAAAATGACATTTTCATGGGATTCCCATAGCGCTGCTAGTTTTGCGGTGAGGCTAAAAAGTGAGCGTTATAACCTAAAACGACAAGATTCGTACCGCCATTTAAAGTCATTAGTTATGAGTTTTACGTTACAAAGCTGTAGCATAAAACTCATAAGTAAACTGCTACAAAGTACACTAAACACCCATAAACTACCTATTAACCCCTAAACCGAGGCTCTCCCGCATCGCAAACACTATATTAAATTTATTAACCCCTAATCTGCCATTCCCAATATGGCCGCCACTAAAAAAATTTATTAACCCCTATTCCGCCGCTCCCTGACATCGTCACCACTAAAGTTATTAACCCCTAAACCGCCGCCCTCCCGCATAAAAAAACATAATTTATGCTTACCTGATAAATGTATTTCTCTTGTGGTGTATCCAGTCCACGGATCATCCATTACTTGTGGGATATTCTCATTCCCAACAGGAAGTTGCAAGAGGATCACCCACAGCAGAGCTGCTATATAGCTCCTCCCCTAACTGCCATATCCAGTCATTCGACCGAAAACAAGCAGAGAAAGGAGAAACCATAGGGTGCAGTGGTGACTGTAGTTTAAAATTAAAAAACACCTGCCTTAAAATGACAGGGCGGGCCGTGGACTGGATACACCACAAGAGAAATACATTTATCAGGTAAGCATAAATTATGTTTTCTCTTGTAAGGTGTATCCAGTCCACGGATCATCCATTACTTGTGGGATACCAATACCAAAGCTAAAGTGCATGGATGAAGGGAGGGACAAGGCAGGTACTTAAACAGAAGGAACCACTGCCTGTAAAACCTTTCTCCCAAAAATAGCCTCCGAAGAAGCAAAAGTATCAAATTTGTAGAATTTTGAAAAAGTATGAAGCGAAGACCAAGTCGCCGCCTTGCAAATCTGTTCAACAGAAGCCTCATTTTTAAAGGCCCATGTGGAAGCCACAGCTCTAGTAGAATGAGCTGTAATCCTTTCTGGAGGCTGCTGGCCAGCAGTCTCATAGGCTAAGCGGATTATACTCCTTAGCCAAAAAGAGAGGTTGCCGAAGCCCTTTGACCTCTCCTCTGTCCAGAGTAGACAACAAACAAAGCAGATGTTTGACGAAAATCTTTAGTAGCTTGTAAGTAAAACTTTAAAGCACGAACCACGTCCAGATTGTGTAATAGACGCTCCTTCTTTGAAGAAGGATTAGGACACAAAGACGGAATAACAATCTCCTGATTGATATTCCTATTAGATACCACCTTAGGTAAAAACCCAGGTTTGGTACGCAGAACTACCTTATCTGCATGGAAGATCAGATAAGGAGAATCACATTGTAAAGCAGATAATTCGGAAACTCTACGAGCCGAGGAAATAGCTACCAAAAAAAAGAACTTTCCAAGATAAAAGTTTGATATCTATGGAATGAAGAGATTCAAACGGAACCCCCTGAAGAACTTTAAGAACCAAATTTAAGCTCCAAGGTGGAGCAACAGGTTTAAACACAGGCTTGATTCTAACTAAAGCCTGAACGTCTGGGACATCCACCAGACGCTTGTGCAAAAGAATAGATAGCGCAGAAATCTGTCCCTTTAAGGAACTAGCTGACAATTCTTTCTCCAATCCTTCTTGGAGAAAAGATAATATCCTGGGAATCCTGACCTTACTCCATGAGTAGCCCTTGGATTCACGCCAATAAAGATATTTCCGCCATATCTTATGATAGATTTTCCTGGTGACAGGCTTTCGTGCCTGAATTAAGGTATCAATGACTGACTTGGAGAAACCACGCTTTGATAAAATCAAGCGTTCAATCTCCAGGCAGTCAGCCTCAGAGAAATTAGATTTGGATGGTTGAAAGGACCTTGAAGTAGAAGGTCCTGTCTCAGCGGCAGAGTCCATGGTGGAAAGGAGGACATGTCCACCAGATCTGCATACCAAGTCCTGCGTGGCCACGCAGGCGCTATCAATATCACCGATGCTCTCTCCTGCTTGATTTTGGCAATCACACGAGGGAGCAGAGGAAACGGTGGAAACACATAAGCCAGGTTGAAGGACCAAGGCACTGCTAGAGCATCTATCAGCGTTGCCTTGGGGTCCCTGGACCTGGATCCGTAACAAGGAAGCTTGGCGTTCTGGCGAGACGCCATGAGATCCAGTTCTGGTTTGCCCCAACGATGAACCAATTGTGCAAACACCTCCGGATGGAGTTCCCACTCTCCCGGATGAAAAGTCTGTTGACTTAGAAAATCCGCCTCCCAAATCTCTACACCTGGGATATGGATAGCTGATAGGTGGCAAGAGTGAATCTCTGCCCAGCGAATTATCTTTGAGACTTCTAACATCGCTAGGGAACTCCTTGTTCCCCCTTGATGGTTGATGTAAGCCACAGTCGTGATGTTGTCCGACTGAAATCTGATGAACCTCATTGTCGCTAGCTGAGGCCAAGCCTGAAGAGCATTAAATATCGCTCTTAGTTCCAGAATGTTTATTGGAAGGAGTGACTCCTCCTGAGTCCATGATCCCTGAGCCTTCAGGGAGTTCCAGACTGCACCCCAACCTAGAAGGCTGGCATCTGTCGTTACAATTGTCCAATCTGGCCTGCGAAAGGTCATATCTTTGGACAGATGGACCCGAGATAGCCACCAGAGAAGAGAATCCCTGGTTTCTTGGTCCAGATTCAGTAAAGGGGACAAATCTGTGTAATCCCCATTCCACTGACTGAGCATGCATAGTTGCAGCGGTCTGAGATGTAGGCGTGCAAACGGCACTATGTCCATTGCCGCTACCATTAAGCCGATTACTTCCATGCACTGAGCCACCAAAGGGCGAGGAATGGAATAAAGAACACGGCAGGAATTTAGAAGTTTTGATAACCTGGACTCCGTCAGGTAAATTTTCATTTCTACAGAATCTATCAGAGTCCCTAGGAAGGAAACTCTTGTGAGGGGGGATAGAGAACTCTTTTTCTCGTTCACCTTCCACCCATGCGACCTCAGAAATGCGAACACTATGTCCGTATGAGACTTGGCAATTTGGAAGTTTGACGCCTGAATCAGGATGTCGTCTAAATAAGGGGCCACTGCTATGCCCCGTGGCCTTAGGACCGCCAGAAGCGACCCCAGAACCTTCGTAAAAATTCTTGGGGCTGTAGCTAACCCAAAGGGAAGAGCTACAAACTGGTAGTGCCTGTCTAGGAAGGCAAACCTGAGAAACCGATGATGATCTTTGTGTATCGGAATGTGCAGATAAGCATCCTTTAAATCCACTGTAGTCATGTATTGACCCTCCTGGATTATAGGTAGGATGGTACGAATAGTCTCCATCTTGAATGATGGAACTCTGAGGAATTTGTTTAAGATCTTTAGATCCAAAATTGGTCTGAAGGTTCCCTCTTTTTTGGGAACCACAAACAGATTTGAGTAAAATCCCTGTTCCTGTTCCTCCTTTGGGACTGGATGGATCACTCCCATAACTAGGAGGTCTTGTACACAGTGTAAGAATGCCTCTCTCTTTATCTGGTTTGCAGATAATTGTGAAAGGTGAAATCTCCCTTTTGGGGGGGAAGCCTTGAAGTCCAGAAGATATCCCTGGGATATAATTTCCAACGCCCAGGGATCCTGGACATCTCTTGCCCACGCCTGGGCGAAGAGCGAAAGTCTGCCCCCTACTAGATCCGTTACCGGATAGGGGGCCGTTCCTTCATGCTGTCTTAGAGGCAGCAGCAGGCTTTTTGGCCTGCTTACCCTTGTTCCAGGTCTGGTTAGGTCTCCAGACCGTCTTGGACTGAGCAAAAGTTCCCTCTTGTTTTGCATTAGAGGAAGTTGATGCCGCACTTGCCTTGAAGTTTTGAAAGGCACGAAAATTAGACTGTTTGGCCCTTGGTTTGGACCTATCCTGAGGAAGGGCATGACCTTTTCCTCCAGTGATATCAGCAATAATCTCCTTCAAACCAGGCCCGAATAGGGTCTGCCCCTTGAAGGGAATGTTAAGCAGCTTCGATTTTGAAGTAACGTCAGCTGACCATGATTTAAGCCATAGCCCTCTGCGCGCCTGGATAGCAAAACCAGAATTCTTAGCCGTTAGTTTAGTCAAATGAACAATGGCATCAGAAACAAAAGAATTGGCTAGCTTAAGTGCTCTAAGCTTGTCAAGTATTTCATCCAATGGAGTTGCTACCTGTAAAGCCTCTTCCAGAGACTCAAACCAGAACGCCGCAGCAGCAGTGACAGGCGCAATGCATGCAAGGGGCTGTAGGATAAAACCTTGTTGAATAAACATTTTCTTAAGGTAACCCTCTAACTTTTTATCCATTGGATCTAAGAAAGCACAACTGTCCTCGACAGGGATAGTAGTACGCTTTGCTAGAGTAGAAACTGCTCCCTCCACCTTAGGAACTGTCTGCCATAAGTCCCGTGTAGTGGCGTCTATTGGAAACATTTTTCTAAAAACAGGAGGGGGAGAGAACGGCACACCTGGTCTATCCCATTCCTTAGTAATAATTTCTGTAAACCTTTTAGGTATTAGAAAAACATCAGTACAGACCGGCACTGCATAGTATTTATCCAGTCTACACAATTTCTCTGGCACTGCAATTGTATCACAGTCATTCAGAGCAGCTAAAACCTCCCTGAGTAACACGTGGAGGTGTTCAAGCTTAAATTTAAATGTAGAAATATCAGAATCAGGTTGCATCATCTTCCCTGAGTCAGAAATATCACCCACAGAAAGAAGCTCTCCTTCTTCAGCTTCTGCATATTGTGAGGCAGTATCAGACATAGTTCTTAAAGCATCAGTATGCTCTGTATTTTGTCTAACTCCAGAGCTATCTCGCTTTCCTCTAAATACAGGTAGTCTGGCTAATACCGCTGACAGAGTATTATCCATGACTGCCGCCATGTCTTGTAAAGTAAACGCTATGGGCGCCCTGGATGTACTTGGCGCCATTTGAGCGTGAGTCCCTTGAGCGGGAGTCAAAGGATCTGACACGTGGGGAGAGTTAGTCGGCATAACTTCCTCCTCGTCAGATTCCTCTGGTGATAAATTTTTTAAAGACAGAATATGATCTTTATTGCTTAAAGTGAAATCAGTACATTTGGTACACATTCTAAGAGGGGGTTCCACCATGGCTTTTAAACATAATGAACAAGGAGTTTCCTCTATGTCAGACATGTTTATACAGACTAGCAATGAGATTAGCACGGTACTGTGCCTTTAAGAGAAACAAATTTTGTCAGAATTTGAAAAACAGTGAAAAAAGGCAGTAAATCAAACGAAATTTTTACAGTGTGTATAATAATCTAACAGAGCATTGCACCCACTTGCAAATGGATGATTAACCCCTTAGTTCAAAAACTGGATAAAAAAAACGATATAGACGTTTTTTAACAGTCACACCAAACTGCCACAGCCTTGCTGTGGGCCTACCTTCCCAAACAAACGATTTTGGAAGCCTAAGAGCCCTTTAGAGATGTCCTGTAGCATTCAGGGAACTCCTGGATGTCTCAGTCTGTAATAGTTAATGCACAAAAAAGCACTAAACTAGGCCCCTCCCACTCATAGTAACACAGTGGAAAGCCTCAGGAAACGGTTTCTAGGCAAATTTAAGCCAGCCATGTGGAAAAAAACTAGGCCCCAATAAAGTTTTATCACCAAAGTATATATAAAAACGTTTAAACATGCCAGCAAACGTTTTATATTGTAAATATAAAAGAGTATTACCTCAGAAAGTAAGCATGATACCAGTCGCTATTAAATCACTGTATTCAGGCTTACCTTACATAAATTTGGCATCAGCAGCATTTTCTAGCATTCACATCTTCTAGAAAAATCTTAAATGCACATACCTCATAGCAGGATAACCTGCACGCCATTCCCCTGCTGAAGTTATCTCTCTCTTCAGACATGTGTGAGAACAGCAATGGATCTTAGTTACAACCTGCTAAGATCATAGAAATCCCAGGCAGATTCTTCTTTTTTCCTGCCTGGAACAAAATAGCACAACTCCGGTACTATTTAAAAATAATAAACTCTTGTTTGAAGCAAAATAACAGCTACATTTCACCACTTATCTCTTACTACCTCCATGCTTGCTGAGAGTTGCAAGAGAATGACTGGATATGGTAGCGAGGGGAGGAGCTATATAGACAGCTCTGCTGTGGGTGTCCTCTTGCAACTTCCTGTTGGGAATGAGAATATCCCACAAGTAATGGATGATCCGTGGACTGGATACACCTTACAAGAGAAATATACGCACCACATTTGTATGCGGCGCCATATATGTGATCCCTACATCCATCTAAAAATAGCCGACGCCCCGGGACAGTCCCGCATTTTAAAGGTCTGTCCCGGGTCCCGGGTACCTCCATTCATTGTCCCAGACTAACTGCTAACAAACTGACAGCCACTCGGATTGACTCAATCTCACTGACTGACTAGTCACTAAGACTCTAGGATGGCTTGTTGCCGGCTTCCCGCAGCGCAGATAGTGAGAGTGTAAGACTCCTCCTAGACTCTAAACAACATCATCCCAGGGGGGCAGGGGGCCAGACTCCAGACCAGAGGCGCCGCCAGTGGCCAACTGGCCAGTAAGTTGAGGGAGCCGCTTCCGGAATCCGGATATGAAAATTATTTGTAAATATGCAAGATCCCCCAGCCCCCGGGCCACCCGCCTCTGGTTGCAGTCTAGTCAAGCTCTAGCCTCTATAATGCGATATGAATGTCGCTGGCTGCGTGGACTGGACCTGGGCTGGCCGGCGTGGAGTCGAGACCGGTGGAGAGTGCTGTTGCAGTGATTTGCTGTGCCTAACCGTTGGACTGGAGCCAACCCAAGCAGACGAGGAGCAGGCAGGAGTCAGGACAGGAGAGCGGGAAGGTCCTTATGTATTTTTAAATTGTTCTGTATAACATGAAATACATATTTATCTAGCTAGTCTGTAGATAAATAGTATTCTACACCAGAGGCTATGCGGTTACAAACAAGATTTGCTATTGTATCAATCTTAAAAAAATAATAATTGATGCCTAATTAACTTCTTCAAGAAGTTAATTAGGAATAAAAAAAAAAATTAAGATTGATACAATAGCAAATGTTGTTTGTGGCAACAGTGAAACTGGGTGAATGTTTACAAGATCTGTTTTTATGAGTCACCTACACAGTAGACATGTCAACGTAGGCTAAAAAAACAGCACTTTTTCTTTTGGGGGGGGGGGGGGGCGGCCCTGAATGGCAGTTTGGATATGTGGTCACCCTACCATTAACACGTATAGCAAGTAAATGTAAAGCAAGTAACAATGGCAGAGGAAGCAGGAGGCAAGACGGCACAGTAAGCAAAACAGGTCACCTTGCACTTTGGGATGAAGCTGGTAAGGTTGAATCTACAGCAAAAATATTATATTGCACAAGTCAGCATTCTGCAGAGAATCTGGCGTGCTGACCATAAATTGATAGACATACAGACACCAACACAGATAAACAGAATGCACATACTATTGGTGTATAAAATAAAGTAATTGGGCTTATCCTACTAAAAGATTTTTCATAAACATCTAATTGCAAGGACTATTTTCCTTTGTGCATAAACATGTATTTATTTCCCGTGCAAGCCTCATCCCAGCTATCTCTGGAAGAAGTAAAAGGAATTCCAATCAGAGAGAAAGCAGGAAGCTGGAAGGACATGACTCTTCCCTGCTTGATGAGCATATTTTTATTTTGGTGAAACACAGAACTTTTTTTTAAAAACAACTTTAAAATAAGTAAAGTAGCTACAGATGAATGCCTTTTTAATGTCAAGATCCAGGGTGTCCATACTTTATTTTTAACTCACATGGTGCATAGCCAGATTAGCTTCAGTTCCTCACACCCCCTTACTCCCCTCTCCTTCCTTTCAAGGGCAGGCTTAGACCTCCGTGTCTGACAGTAAATCCGACTACTCCTTTGTCACAGAGTCTCACCCATTTAAGGTGCAATAGTCGTAGTCACAATCGCATAGTCACAATCCCTCTAACCAGACTGTGCTCTAGCTCCTTCCACCAGCAGCAGTGGCGTTTACTGAAGTGTTTCTGTTCTCTGTCCAGAGGGAACTTAGTTTCTCCTACAAAAATAGTGCAGGAACTCCGTTCCCATGCATTCCCACTGGACTAGACCCCTGGTATTAAAATTATATCACTTTACAAAACATAAAAAATTGGTAAAGGTGTAGTTTAGTGTCCCGTCCCAAATTCGTAAAGTATCACATCCAGCCGTGGGGGGGCCTTGGATAGGGTCCCAGCGGCAGTTAAGGCACCCGGGAACAATTTTGGAAAAGAGCAATGTGTTCCAATATCTGCCCCAGGCGCCGCAACCACCACTGGGAACCAATTAATGACCCCCCCCCCCCCCTCATGTTACCTTTCTGAAGTAATTCCCACAGAAAAAATATAAAATGTTAAAGTAAAGGTGGAGTTGATCGCTCTGTTCCAATATTGTTCCCCCGGGCGCCGCCACCGCCAATGGGAAGCTATCCATGGTCTCTCCCCCCTCCCCGGCGGGATGTGGTACCTTACGAATTAGGGACACTAAACTACACCTTTACCAAAAATTTGGTATACAGAAACTGAATACTGTACACAACAAAACCTAGTCTGTGTACGACAAGGAAGTTGGTTTCTTATTCAAGCTGTTTCTTATTCGTGAAATTCATTTTTTTGTCAGACTGCTTTAAATTGACTTTAAAATAAAAATATAGGTTTTATTTAAATAATAATATGATTCATATAATGTAGTTACACAGCGGTGGAATCCCTTTATACAACAACTGGATATACAAACTGGAAAAAAGGGCATACGTTGGCACAATACAAATATTACTAGTTTGAATAAGTAACATATATTTTCAAAGGGTTAATAACCATTGGGCCACTGATTTCACTATAAATATATACAGGGTAGATCTCCCTCCATGACATGCAATTGTTTTTAGCCTGGCCCAATGGTGTTTTGGGCACATAAATTGATGCCAACACTGGCATAGGTGCTCTAATTCTTATTTTTAAATAAGTAACATATATTTTCAAAGGGTTAATAACCATTGGGCCACTGATTTCACTATAAATATATACAGGGTAGACCCCCCTCCATGCCATGCAATTGTTTTTAGCCTGGCCCAATTGTGTTTTGGGCACAGAAATTGATGCCAACACTGGCATTTGTGCTGTAATTACCATTTTTGAATAAGTAACAGATATTTTCAAAGGGTTAATAACCATTGGGCCACTGATTTCACTATGAATATATACAGGGTAGATCCCCCTCCATGCCATGCAATTGTTTTTAGCCTGGCCCAATGGTGTTTTGGGCACAGAAATTGATGCCAACATTGGCATTTGTGCTGTAATTACCATTTTTGAATAAGTAACAGATATTTTCAAAGGGTTAATGACCATTGGGCCACTTATTTCACTATGAATTTATACAGTCCCCCTACATGACATGCAATTGTTTTTAGCTTGGCCCAATGGTGTTTTGGGCACAGAAATTGATGCCAACCCTGGCATAGGTGCTCTAATTCTTATTTTTTAATAAGTAACAGATATTTTCAAAGGGTTAATATAACCATTGGGCCACTGATTTCACTATGAATATATACAGGGTAGATCCCCCTCCATGCCATGCAATTGCTTTTAGCCTGGCCCAATGGTGTTTTGGGCACAGCAATTGATGCTAACCCTGGCATAGGTGCTCTAGTTCTCATTTTTGAATGTCACATATATTTTCAAAGGGTTAATAACCATTGGGCCACTGATTTCACTATAAATATATTTAGGGTATATCCCCCTCCATGACATGCAATTGTTTTTAGCCTGACCCAATGGTGTTTTGGGCACAGAAATTGATGCCAACACTGGCATAGGTGCTCTAGTTCTCATTTTTTAATGTCACATATATTTTCAAAGGGTTAATGACCATTGGGCCACTTATTTCACTATGAATTTATACAGTCCCCCTACATGACATGCAATTGTTTTTAGCTTGGCCCAATGGTGTTTTGGGCACAGAAATTGATGCCAACCCTGGCATAGGTGCTCTAATTCTTATTTTTTAATAAGTAACAGATATTTTAAAAGGGTTAATAACCATTGGGTCACTGATTTCACTATGAATATATACAGGGTAGATCCCCCTCCATGCCATGCAATTGGTTTTAGCCTGGCCCAATGGTGTTTTTGGGCGCAGCAATTGATGCTAACCCTGGCATAGGTGCTTTAATTCTCATTTTTTAATAAGTAGCTGATATTTTCAAATGGTTAATAACCATTGGGCCACAGCTTTCACTATAAATATATTTAGGGTATATCCCCTTCCATGACATGCAATCATTTTAAAGGAATTTGTGTAGGTATAGGGGCATGGTACACTTAAGGGATGGGATTCAATTTTTTCGGATTTTTAAATAATATTAAATATTTTCCAATTATTGCTTTATGATATAGATATTACTAGGTCCATATAACCAATGTTTGCAGGTGTAAAGAAAACAAAATTAATAAAAATATAGTGGTGTGTGGAGAAGGTATTTGAACCATATAAAAGTGGTGCCTTTTGTGATACTGATTTTTCTTTTCAATGTGTAAGTAGAAGAAATAGTATAATTAACAGTACGTGTATAATTTTATTTTATTGTTTATAGCAGCATTTAGCCTTATAAAGAAACTCGGTGATTTAAAGGGGTAGTGTTTCTAGTCCATTAGAGTGCGCTAATTGTGTAAATCTTCTATATTTTAAAGATTTTTTGTGAAAACAAGTTTGGTGATAATAGTGTTAATTTCCTATAAAAAACTTTTTGTGTAAGTGTAGGTGTAGTGTTAGGTGACTGATTTGTTGATAGGATTATGTCAAGAAACAGTAGACAAAAATAATAAATGACTTTAACTGGTAAAATTAAATCAACACGAAATTTATTTAAAAAATTATTATTAAAAATTTCTTATATTTGGTAATTACCACTAGATGTCAAAATTTCTCTGGGACGTCTCCCAGATGCAATATGAATATTCAGATGACCATATAAAAAAAGCTCAATATGTGTCAAAATTGCTATATAAAAAATTGTTAAACACAAAGTCAAAATTAAAAAAAGGGTCAGTTTTTTTAAAAAACTTGAAATAGGGTTCCAAATATCTATTTGTATTATTTGATGAATTCAAAACAGGTTGTTATATCATTTCCTTCTTATACTTTACTCAACACCGCTCTTAGTGCTATGCACGCGGCAAGAAAAACAGAGAAGTAACTATGTATGTCCAAAAGCAAGGCCAAACTTTTAGCTGTTACAAACACTCTTGCTTGGAGCTTTTTCAATGTATAATCCAAGACAGTTAAAGGGCCACTAAACCCAAAATCTTTCTTTCATGATTCAGATAGAACGTACACATTTAAACAACATTACAATTTACTTCTATTATTTATTTTGCTTCATTTTTTAGATATCCCTATTTGAAGAAAAAGCAATGCACATCGGTGAGCCAATCACATGAGGCTTCTATGTGCCACAACCAATCAGCAGCTACTGAGCATATCTAGATATGCTTTCCAGCAAAGAATATCAAGAGAATAAAACAAATTAGATAATAGAAGTAAATTAGAAAGATGTTTAAAAATGCATTATCTTTCTAAATCATGAAAGAAAAAATGTGGGTATAATGGCCCTTTAAGCTTTCATGTACCGCTCTTAGTGCTGTGCATGCGGTAACTCCAGCGCCTTATTATATCCTTCAAAAAGGTTAGGATTATTTTACATTCACCTTTCCAATGTGGTTATCAACTTTGTTTTACTCACAGTTCTTAGTGTTATGGCAGACCGCACTGTTCTGGCCGCTTACTGCTTCTCCATGTTGTTCTTTCACTCCGTTGTCCGTTCTCGGCGTCTGACGTCACACTCCTTCGTGGGAGGTCGTCTTGCCGTGGCAGTGGGATCGCTATTATGTATACTGTCACTTTGTATTGAGAATTACAACTGCACTTAGTGCTATGCACGCAGTTAATAGAAAAGGTCCTTTATAGTTCCCCAATTGGTGGTGGAATAGAAATATAAAAATAATAACACGGGTTATTTTTAATGATCGATATGTCAAATGAGATATGAATGTAAGTTCATAGATAAAAGAAAGGTCACACAGCTCGACGCGTTTCGCTCTTACCAGAGCTTTATCAAGATGCTGGTGACTAGTAGCTTCTCTCCTTTTAAATGTCCTGCTTGATCCTTATTGGTTGTCTCTTAATTCTGTGTAAAGGTGGATCATTCAGCCTTTCCATTGTTACTTCATTATTGTACCTGTTATTTCCTTATGAATGAGTGGTTTAACTTCGTTGTTTTACAACTTTTTTAGTAATTTTGGATCCCCGTTGGTTATAGATAGGCAGAAATTTAATATTTCCCATTTTTTCTCTTCTTAATTTGGAGTCTTCTTTTTTTATATTCAAGAATTATTTCTTTAAGGTGGTATTACAAAGTATCACTTTGTGGTCGTTATTTATGTGTCCTTGTGTTATGTATTGATGTATTGATGTTCCTTATTATATGCAACATGAATTTATTATGTAGCTCTCTTAAAAGACTTTACAGGATACCAATTTGTTCTCATTGTTTATATATACAAAACAACTTGCTCTGACTTTTATGTAATAAATATCTAAATGGAATTGAGTTACCTTCTTTTGTTAATTTGATACATAATGATATTCCTAATTCTAATGTTGATTTTTTGTGGTCCTATAATTAATATGTCCTTATTGTGAATATTTAACCTCCATGTATTTATGCCCCAATCTATAAGTTACTTAAAATTATATACACCCATTTGTTTAACAAGTATACTGAGATATGTATGTGCCACTGTCTGGAATTATGCGTAAATGGGGAAGGGTTATTTCTTATTTTATATGTGTGTGTAAATGAAGAAGGATTATGTCATACTTAATATGGGATATGTATTCTATTTCGAATTGTATAACTCAAAAAGGAATGGAGACAGATCCAGTTCAGAATTTAAACCTAATGGAGACAGGGTATTATATAGATATATCAACTCAGCTTCTTTTATCAACAACTTTTTCTCCATATTCCCTCCTCTCCAGTGTCTTTGTACTTTTTTTATGCCCCAATATGTCAGGTCTTTGTTATTTCCTTTGTGTACATTCTTGAAATGTTTGTACAGATATGTATTGTCCATTCCATTTTTTATATTGTTCAGATGCTCCCTAATTCGATCTTTTAACATTCTTTTGGTTTCCCCAAAGTAAAATAAATTGCACGAACATCTTAGGATATATATTACATTTTTTGTTGTGCATCTAATAATCTTGTTAATCTGAAAAATTTCTTCTGAATCATTTATCTTTAAGTTGGTAATTTTTTTTACTGTGATTACAGGCCTTACAGGTGTAACATGGGAAGAAACCTCTTACACTTTTACCCATTAGATCTTTCTGTATTTTTTGGCCTATCCTTGGTTGTTTAAGATCACTTGGGGCCAGAATAGATTTTAAATTATTCGCTTTTTTGAAGATAAACTTTGGGTTTTCTGAAATTTTATCTCCCAAGATTTCATCCTCCCTTATTATATGCCAGTATTTTTTAATGATTTTTTTAATGATGTTATGGTCTGCTTTATACTCTGTTATAAACGGTATTTCAATTTTTTCTGTATTTTTCTGTAATTTTTCTTTATATGTGAGTAATTCATCCCTCTTTGTATTTTTGGCTTTATTTAGTGCCTTTTTTGTGGTTTCAGATTTATACCCTCTGGCCAGGAATTTGTTTTCTAGCTTTTCTGCCTGTTCTTCAAAGTCAAAAGGTCTTGAGCAGTTCTTTTTTATACGGAGAAATTGACCTAATGGGATATTCTGTTTCCATAGATCTAGGTGGCAGCTTTTTGAATGTACATAATTGTTTGCGTCAGTTTTTTTTAAATGAGTTTTTGTCTCTATTTTGTTTTCTATGACCATTATTTCTAAGTCTAGAAAGATTATTGTTTCCTTACTACAGTTTGAGGTGAATTTTAGGCCCCAAGTGTTATTATTCATGTTCTCTAGCATGTTGGTTAACCCTTCTTGTGTCCCTTCCCATATAATTAACAGGTCGTCTATATACCTTCTGTAGAGCACAAGGTTTGCGCCATAGTTATTATTGCTGAAGAAATCATCTTCCCAAGAACCCATAAATAGGTTCGCATAACTTGGCGCAAACCTTGTGCCCATAGCCGTACCCTCTATCTGGAGGTAAAATTGTTTTTCAAAGGCAAAATAATTATTTTCCAGTATATATCTCATACTTTTTATAATGAAGTTTCTATGTTGATCTGTCATGAGTTTATCTGTTTTAAGGAAGGATTCTGCTGCTAGCAGGCCTTTAGAATGGTTGATAGTGGTGTATAATGATGTTACATCTGCCGTGGCCAGAATCATCTTGTCGTTCCATTTTATAGACTCTAGAGTGTTTAGTACTTGTGTTGAGTCTCTGAGGTATGATTTTAAAGTTTTTACATGGGTTTGTAAGAAGTTGTCTACATATTTTGATAAATTGGCAGATGGGGAATCGATTCCAGAAATGATGAGTCTGCCAGGGGGGTTAGTCGTACTCTTATGTATTTTTGGCAGAAAGTAAAAAATCGGAATTTTAGGGAATTTTGGTGTTAGAAATTCAAATTCCTTTTTATTAAGTATTCCTGATTTTTCACCTTCTGCCAACAATTTATTAAGGTTTTTCTTAAATTTTTCTGTCGGATCAGACTCCAATTTTTTGTATGTGTTGGTGTCCCCAATAATCTGTGTGCTTCTTTTAAATAGTTATCTGTGTCCATAAGGACAATCCCTCCCCCTTTGTCCGCCATTTTAATCGTTATTTTTTCATTCTTTCTCAAATTTTCCATCACCATTTTTTCTTTAAGACTCATATAATAGTTTTTAATCTTTGGTAGATTATATTTTCTTACTTCTTTACAGGCTAATTTTTCGAATGTTTCTAGCAGATTTCCTTTGGCATGTATGGGGTTAAATTTCGATTTGACTTTTAAGTCTGTATGTGTAACCATATCACTATTCAGTGTTTTTTGGTTTGTCTGTCTTTCTATGGGATTTTTTAGGAAGAATCTCTTTATGGTCAGGTTTCTTACAAATTTTTTTATATGGATGTGTGTATTGAACTTATTCATTCTAACTGTTGGGGCGAAAGTTAACCCTAGGCTCAAAACCCTTTTCTCTTCCTCCTTTAAAGTGGTACTGCTTAAATTAAAAATTCCATTATGTGTATCTATTACCTCCATCTTTTTGCATCGTTTGGTATATCCTCGTCCTCTCTTTCCTCTTGATTTCTTCTCTTTCTTGGGTTTTGTTCTCTTTCTTGCCTGATTGTATCTCTTGAAGTGCCCTCCCTCAGAGGGCTCTTCTCTAAAAAAGTTACCTCATCATTAGTTAATTTTTCTTTCATAGGAATTGAATCTCTAGGAGTTTCTGGATAATTATGTGTAGAGTCTCTTAATTTTTCAAATCTATTATATGTTGGTGTAACCCATCTCTCCCCTTGTCTGTTATCATCCCATCTTTGAGTTCTTCTGGGATATTCCCAGTTGGATCTATCATCTCTCTGATGGTATGGTCTAAATGTATTATGTTGGAATTCAGATTGAAAGTGTTCCTTATCCCTATATCTGGGATACCATGGTCTATTGTCTTGTGTATTTCTATTTTGAAATCTGTTATAATTATAACTCTCATTAGATGTGTTATAGTGTTGGTTGTAATTTCTCCTATAGTCCTGTCTTTTATCTCTATTATAGAATCTGTTTTGTTCATAATTATCCTTATATGTGTTGCGGTTTCTTACAGTATATTCATACTGATTGTATGGATTTGTTTTTTTATGTGTTTGTTCCTCTTTCTGTTCTTTTATATAGATGTTACTTGGTTTATTTCCTTTATCTTCATTTCCATTTAAATCTTCATTTATGTCCCTCTCCATTTTGCCCCATTTTGTTCTTAAAAGGTCTTTATTGAGATTTGCTAATTTGTCAATGATGATTTTTTGTTTTTCTTTATATTCATTACTTTCTTTCTTCTCTTTTAGTTTTTCTTTTATCTCTAAAATGTTTGCTTCAATTTCTATGAGTGTTTCTTTCCTAGATCTTTTTAGAATATCTATCAGTGTGTTAGAGGCTTTTTTTAGAGTATCAGTCCATTCATTCTGGAATTTTTCAGCTAATGGGAAAGTGCAATTCTTATTTATTTTTAAACCTTTAGGGATGATGTTTTTTGATGTGTATCGATTAAGGAATATTAATTCCATTTTTTGTTTCAGTTCCTTTATCATATGTGTTTCTAACTTACTCATTAGGTCTGAAGTTTTTTCCATTATGTTGTGGCTAGTTGTTTGGTAATTATCATCTTTCATTTCTGAAAAGATCTGATCTCTATAATCAAAGATATCTTCCATGTTTATAAAAGATTAATGTTAGTCCTGCTGCTACTATTACCTGAAGGAGGAATACAATTTTTTAGTTTAGAATGAATAGAGCGCTGGAACTGTAGAATCCCAAACTCCCTATCTATATAAGCTCCTTCCAACTTATATATATGTAAAATATTCAAAGGAATTTGTGTAGGTATAGGGGCGTGGTACACTTAAGGGATGTGATTCAATTTTTTCGGATTTTTAAATAATATTAAATATTTTCCAATTATTGCTTTATGATATAGATATTACTAGGTCCATATAACCAATGTTTGCAGGTGTAAAGAAAACAAAATTAATAAAAAATATAGTGGTGTGTGGAGAAGGTATTTGAACCATATAAAAGTGGTGCCTTTTGTGATACTGATTTTTCTTTTCAATGTGTAAGTAGAAGAAATAGTATAATTAACAGTACGTGTATAATTTTATTTTATTGTTTATAGCAGCATTTAGCCTTATAAAGAAACTCGGTGATTTAAAGGGGTAGTGTTTCTAGTCCATTAGAGTGCGCTAATTGTGTAAATCTTCTATATTTTAAAGATTTTTTGTGAAAACAAGTTTGGTGATAATAGTGTTAATTTCCTATAAAAAACTTTTTGTGTAAGTGTAGGTGTAGTGTTAGGTGACTGATTTGTTGATAGGATTATGTCAAGAAACAGTAGACAAAAATAATAAATTACTTTAACTGGTAAAATTAAATCAACACGAAATTTATTTAAAAAATTATTATTAAAAATTTCTTATATTTGGTAATTACCACTAGATGTCTCCCAGATGCAATATGAATATTCAGATGACCATATAAAAAAAGCTCAATATGTGTCAAAATTGCTATATAAAAAATTGTTAAACACAAAGTCAAAATTAAAAAAAGGGTCCGTTTTTTTAAAAAAAACATAATTTATGCTTACCTGATAAATTTATTTCTCTTGTAGTGTATCCAGTCCACGGATCATCCATTACTTATGGGATATTAACTCCTCCCCAACAGGAAGTGCAAGAGGATTCACCCAGCAGAGCTGCTATATAGCTCCTCCCCTAACTGCCATTACCAGTCATTCGACCGAAAACATGCAGAGAAAGGAAAACCATAGGGTGCAGTGGTGACAGTAGTTTAATGGAAAAATTACCTGCCTTAAAGTGACAGGGCGGGCCGTGGACTGGATACACTACAAGAGAAATAAATTTATCAGGTAAGCATAAATTATGTTTTCTCTTGTTAAGTGTATCCAGTCCACGGATCATCCATTACTTATGGGATACCAATACCAAAGCTAAAGTACACGGATGACGGGAGGGACAGGCAGGCTCTTTATACGGAAGGAACCACTGCCTGAAGAACCTTTCTCCCAAAAACAGCCTCCGAAGAAGCAAAAGTGTCAAATTTGTAAAATTTGGAAAAAGTATGAAGAGAAGACCAAGTTGCAGCCTTGCAAATCTGTTCAACAGAAGCCTCATTCTTAAAGGCCCAAGTGGAAGCCACAGCTCTAGTAGAATGTGCTGTAATTCTTTCAGGAGGCTGCTGTCCAGCAGTCTCATAGGCTAACCGTATTATGCTACGAAGCCAAAAGGAGAGAGAGGTAGCCGAAGCTTTTTGACCTCTCCTCTGACCAGAATAAACGACAAACAGGGAAGACGTTTGTCGAAAATCCTTAGTTGCCTGTAGATAAAATTTCAGGGCACGGACTACATCTAGATTGTGTAGCAGACGTTCCTTTTTCGAAGAAGGATTAGGACACAAAGATGGAACCACAATCTCTTGATTGATATTCCTGTTAGTGACCACCTTAGGTAGGAACCCAGGTTTAGTACGCAGAACTACCTTGTCTGAATGAAAAATCAGATAAGGAGAATCACAATGTAAGGCAGATAACTCAGAGACTCTTCGAGCCGAGGAAATCGCCATTAAAAACAGAACTTTCCAAGATAACAACTTGATATCAATGGAATGAAGGGGTTCAAACGGAACCCCCTGTAAAACATTAAGAACTAAGTTCAAACTCCATGGTGGAGCAACAGTTTTAAACACAGGCTTGATCCTAGCTAAAGCCTGACAAAAAGCTTGAACGTCCGGAACTTCTGACAGACGTTTGTGTAAAAGAATGGACAGAGCTGAAATCTGTCCCTTTAAGGAACTAGCGGATAAACCCTTTTCTAAACCTTCTTGTAGAAAAGACAATATCCTCGGAATCCTAACCTTACTCCATGAGTAACTCTTGGATTCGCACCAATATAAGTATTTGCGCCATATCTTATGGTAAATCTTTCTGGTAACAGGCTTCCTAGCCTGTATTAAGGTATCAATAACTGACTCAGAAAAACCACGTTTTGATAAAATCAAGCGTTCAATTTCCAAGCAGTCAGCTTCAGAGAAATTAGATTTTGATGTTTGAAGGGACCCTGGATCAGAAGGTCCTGTTTCAGAGGTAGCGACCAAGGTGGACAGGATGACATGTCCACTAGATCTGCATACCAAGTCCTGCGTGGCCATGCAGGTGCTATTAGAATCACTGATGCTCTCTCCTGTTTGATTCTGGCAATCAATCGAGGAAGCATCGGGAAGGGTGGAAACACATAAGCCATCCCGAAGGTCCAAGGTGCTGTCAAAGCATCTATCAGAACCGCTCCCGGATCCCTGGATCTGGACCCGTAACGAGGAAGCTTGGCGTTCTGTCGAGATGCCATGAGATCTATCTCTGGTTTGCCCCAACGTCGAAGTATTTGGGCAAAGACCTCCGGATGAAGTTCCCACTCCCCCGGATGAAAAGTCTGACGACTTAAGAAATCCGCCTCCCAGTTCTCCACTCCCGGGATGTGGATTGCTGACAGGTGGCAAGAGTGAGACTCTGCCCAGCGAATTATCTTTGATACTTCCATCATTGCTAGGGAGCTTCTTGTCCCTCCCTGATGGTTGATGTAAGCTACAGTCGTGATGTTGTCCGACAAACCTGATGAACCCCCGAGTTGTTAACTGGGGCCAAGCCAGAAGGGCATTGAGAACTGCTCTCAATTCCAGAATGTTTATTGGTAGGAGACTCTCCTCCTGATTCCATTGTCCCTGAGCCTTCAGAGAATTCCAGACAGCGCCCCAACCTAGTAGGCTGGCGTCTGTTACAATTGTCCAGTCCGGCCTGCTGAATGGCATCACCCTGGACAGATGTGGCGAGAAAGCCACCATAGAAGAGAATTTCTGGTCTCTTGATCCAGATTCAGAGTAGGGGACAAGTCTGAGTAATCCCCATTCCACTGACTTAGCATGCACAATTGCAGCGGTCTGAGATGTAGGCGTGCAAAGGGTACTATGTCCATTGCTGCTACCATTAAGCCGATCACCTCCATGCATTGAGCTACTGACGGGTGTTGAATGGAATGAAGGACACGGCATGCATTTTGAAGCTTTGTTAACCTGTCTTCTGTCAGGTAAATCTTCATTTCTACAGAATCTATAAGAGTCCCCAAGAAGGGAACTCTTGTGAGTGGAAAGAGAGAACTCTTCTTTTCGTTCACCTTCCATCCATGCGACCTTAGAAATGCCAGTACTAACTCTGTATGAGACTTGGCAGTTTGAAAGCTTGAAGCTTGTATCAGAATGTCGTCTAGGTACGGAGCTACCGCAATTCCTCGCGGTCTTAGTACCACCAGAAGAGCACCCAGAACCTTTGTGAAGATTCTCGGAGCCGTAGCCAATCCGAATGGAAGAGCTACAAACTGGTAATGCCTGTCTAGAAAGGCAAACCTTAGATACCGTAATGATCTTTGTGAATCGGTATGTGAAGGTAAGCATCCTTTAAATCCACTGTGGTCATGTACTGACAATTTTGGATCATGGGTAAAATTGTCCGAATAGTTTCCATTTTGAACGATGGAACTCTTAGGAATTTGTTTAGGATCTTTAAATCCAAGATTGGCCTGAAAGTTCCCTCTTTTTTGGGAACCACAAACAGATTTGAGTAAAACCCTTGTCCTTGTTCCGACTGCGGAACCGGATGGATCACTCCCATTAATAAAAGATCTTGTATGCAGCGTAGAAACGCCTCTTTCTTTATTTGGTTTGTTGACAACCTTGACAGATGAAATCTCCCTCTTGGGGGAGAGAATTTGAAGTCTAGAAGGTATCCCTGAGATATGATCTCTAACGCCCAGGGATCCTGGACATCTCTTGCCCAAGCCTGGGCGAAGAGAGAAAGTCTGCCCCCCACTAGATCCGTTCCCGGATCGGGGGCCCTCGATACATGCTGTCTTAGGGGCAGCAGCAGGTTTCCTGGCCTGCTTGCCCTTGTTCCAGGACTGGTTAGGTCTCCAGCCTTGTCTGTAGCGAGCAACAGCTCCTTCCTGTTTTGGTGCAGAGGAAGTTGATGCTGCTCCTGCTTTGAAATTACGAAAGGAACGAAAATTAGACTGTCTAGCCTTAGGTTTGGCTCTGTCTTGAGGCAGGGCATGGCCTTTACCTCCTGTAATGTCAGCGATAATTTCTTTCAACCCGGGCCCGAATAAGGTCTGCCCTTTGAAAGGTATATTAAGCAATTTAGATTTAGAAGTAACGTCAGCTGACCAGGATTTTAGCCACAGTGCTCTGCGTGCCTGAATGGCGAATCCGGAATTCTTAGCCGTAAGTTTAGTTAAATGTACTACGGCATCTGAAATAAATGAGTTAGCTAACTTAAGGGCTTTAAGCTTGTGTGTAATCTCATCTAATGGAGCTGATTCAAGTGTCTCTTCCAGAGACTCAAACCAAAATGCTGCTGCAGCCGTGACAGGCGCAATGCATGCAAGAGGTTGCAATATAAAACCTTGTTGAACAAACATTTTCTTAAGGTAACCCTCTAACTTTTTATCCATTGGATCTGAAAAGGCACAGCTATCCTCCACCGGGATAGTGGTACGCTTAGCTAAAGTAGAAACTGCTCCCTCCACCTTAGGGACCGTTTGCCATAAGTCCCGTGTGGTGGCGTCTATTGGAAACATCTTTCTAAATATCGGAGGGGGTGAGAACGGCACACCGGGTCTATCCCACTCCTTAATAACAATTTCAGTAAGTCTCTTAGGTATAGGAAAAACGTCAGTACTCGCCGGTACCGCAAAATATTTATCCAACCTACACATTTTCTCTGGTATTGCAACTGTGTTACAATCATTCAGAGCCGCTAACACCTCCCCTAGTAATACACGGAGGTTTTCCAGCTTAAATTTAAAATTTGAAATATCTGAATCCAGTTTGTTTGGATCAGAACCGTCACCCGCAGAATGAAGCTCTCCGTCCTCATGTTCTGCAAATTGTGACGCAGTGTCTGACATGGCCCTAATATTATCAGCGCACTCTGTTCTCACCCAGAGTGATCACGCTTACCTCTTAGTTCTGGTAATTTAGCCAAAACTTCAGTCATAACAGTAGCCATATCCTGTAATGTGCTTTGTAATGGCCGCCCAGATGTACTCGGCGCTACAATATCACGCACCTCCCGAGCGGGAGATGCAGGTACTGACACGTGAGGCGAGTTAGTCGGCATAACTCTCCCCTCGTTGTTTGGTGAAATATGTTCAATTTGTACAGATTGACTTTATTTAAAGTAGCATCAATACAGTTAGTACATAAATTTCTATTGGGCTCCACTTTGGCTTTAGCACATATAGCACAGATATCTTCCTCTGAATCAGACATGTTTAACACACTAGCAAATAAACTAGCAACTTGGAAATACTTTTCAAGTAATTTACTATAATATGAAAACGTACTGTGCCTATAAGAAGCACAGAAAAAGTTATGACAGTTGAAAATTAATAAACTGAAAAGTTATAGCATCAAATCTTTGTAAAAAACACAATTTTAGCAAAGGATTGCTCCCATTAGCAAAGGATAACTAACCCTCATAGCAGAAAAAAATTAAAAAAAAAATACAGAAATAAACGTTTTTTTATCACAGTCAACTACAATCTCACAGCTCTGCTGTGAGTGATTACCTCACTCAAAACAAGTTTTGAAGACCCCTGAGTTCTGAACCGGATCATGCAGGGAAGACAATAAACTTCTGATGCGTAGCAAAAGCACCTCTCCCCCTCACACATAACAGTGAGAGAGATCAGTAAACTGTCATAAATTAAATAAAACGACTGCCAAGTGGAAAAAAAATAGTGCCCAAAACATTTTTTCACCCAGTACCTCAGAAAATTAAACGATTTTACATGCCAGCAAAAAACGTTTAACATTAATAAATTGAGTTTTATTAAAAAGCCTGTTGCTAGTCCCTGCAAATTAGGCTAAAGTTTTATGCATACAGTATAATTCCAGTGAAGTGCCATTCCCCAGAATACTGAAGTGTAAAATATACATACATGACAGCCTGATACCAGTTGCTGCTACTGCATTTAAGGCTGAGTTTACATTATATCGGTATGGCAGAATTTTCTCATCAATTCCATTGTCAGAAAATAATAAGCTGCTACATACCTCTTTGCAGATTAATCTGCCCGCTGTCCCCTGATCTGAAGTTTACCTCTCCTCAGATGGCCGAGAAACAGCAATATGATCTTAACTACTCCGGCTAAAATCATAGAAAAACTCAGGTAGATTCTTCTTCAAATTCTACCAGAGAAGGAATAACACACTCCGGTGCTATTATAAAATAACAAACTTTTGATTGAAGGTATGAAACTAAGTATAATCACCACAGTCCTCTCACACATCCTATCTATTCGTTGGGTGCAAGAGAATGACTGGTAATGGCAGTTAGGGGAGGAGCTATATAGCAGCTCTGCTGGGTGAATCCTCTTGCACTTCCTGTTGGGGAGGAGTTAATATCCCATAAGTAATGGATGATCCGTGGACTGGATACACTTAACAAGAGAAATGCAATCATTTTAGCCTGGCCCAATGGTGTTTTGGGCACAGAAGATGATGCCAACACTGGAATTGGTGCTGTAATTACCATTTTTTAATAAGTAACATATTTTCAAAGAGTTAATAACCATTGGCCACTGATTTCACTATGAATATATACAGGGTAGATCCCCCTCTAGGACATGCAATTGGTTTTAGCCTGGCCCAATGGTGTCTTGGGCACATAAATTGATGGCAACCATAGGTGCTGTACTTCTCATTTTTGAATAAGTAAATGATATTTTCAAAGGTAAATAACCATGTTGCCACTGATTTCACTATGAATATATACAGGGTAGTTCCCCCCTCCATGACATGCAATTGTTTTTAGCCTGGCCCAATGGTGTTTTGGGCACAAAAATTGATGCCAACACTGGCATTGGTGCTGTAATTACCATTTTTTAATAAGTAACAGATATTATCAAAGGGTTAATAACCATTGGGCCACTAAGGGCAGATCCTTCTCTATGCCATGCAATTGTTTTTAGCCTGGTCCAATTGTGTTTTGGGTACAGAAGTTGATGCCAATCCTGGCATAGGTGCTCTAATTCTCATTTTTGAATAAGTAACTGATATTTTCAAAGGATTAATAACCATTGGGCCACTGATTTCACTATGAATATATACAGGGTAGATCCCCCTCCATGACATGCAATTGTCTTTAGTCTGGCTCAGTGGTGTTTTGGGCACAGAAATTGATGCCAAGAGAGATGTGACAGACACAATGTGAAGGGCCTAGGTGCAGAGTTTCTTCAAAATTGCTACTATTGTGTGAAAAAGCTCATACAGAGTCCCATGGGGGCCGATTTAACAAAGTCTGGCAGACATGATTCGCTGTAGCGATCATGTCCGCCATACATCACTGAATGTGGATAGCATACGCTGTCGGCATTTAGCATTGCACAAACAGTTCTAGTGAACTGCTTGTGCAATGCCGTTCCCGGCAGATTTGCGGCCAATCGGCCGCTAGCAGGGGTTGTCAATCAACCTGATTGTATGAGATTGGGTTGATTGCTGTACGCCGATCAGAGGCGGCGTACCAGTTAAGGAGCAGCGGACTTAAGACCGCTGCTTCTTAACTGCTGTTTCCGGCAAGCCTGAAGGTTTGTGCGGAGACAGCTACATTGGGGCCGATTGACCGTTTGGTTAATCTGTCCCCATATCTGAGCAGCCACATATCTTAAAAGGACCCCTTACTGGAAAAAAGAGGGTCTATCATTTCAGATGAGTGCTTTTATGTCCCTCTAGGATTAAGGTTATTAACATAAAAATGTTGATCAACTGAATCAACAGCTAAAACATACAAGGCATCAGTTGTCCTCCTATGATATGGATAATCACCATGAGAAATAATAAACACTTCCCTGAATGACTACCATTGAGTTTGCTATTAAACTCTATGAAGGCTACTATACAGTTCAGAGCTCTAGAGTAAAACACCATTGGGCCAGGCTAAAAACAATTGCATGTCATGGAGGGGGATCTATTGTGTGTGTGTGTGTATATATATATATATATATATATATATATATATATATATATATATATATATATATATATATATATATATATATATATGTGTGTATATATATATGTGTATATATATATATATATATATATATATATATATATATATATATATATATATATACACGGTAAAGGAAGGCACTCACTGGTCTTTTCCTCAAAAAAAACTTTAATAAGCGTGACGTTTCGGGGACACACTCCCCTTCCTCAGACAAAAAACAAACTGCAAATGACTGGACATATAAAGCCAAACAAACCCCTCCCAGTGAAAATTGCGCCAAAACCGTTACCATAGTGATCCTCAACAAAATTCTAGTCATGTGATGAGTGTTACTCATTAATTAATGCTATTAAACAAACTATACACTATCCACACTCAAACATAATTAAAATCATCTTAAAAATCATACTAAGCATTACATCAAAGCACATGTGTACAAGCTTATATTATAGAGCAATCTATACAAGTTACCATATATAGTGAACACACAGGTATAGTGGAAACATATCATATTGATGGGTTTAAAAATATAAGGAGAATAGCATATATATTCTCATACTCTCAAAATAAGTGAAATAAATAAATATCTGTGTGTCCCCTAACACATATATTGTATCCCTAAACAGGTGTGATGGTGACTGTATCAAAGTGTATGTAAAAAGTGCAGATTGTCAGCCCCCTGGAAAGTCTGAATATAACAACTGGTTAAACAATCTAATCTACAATGTCTCTATCAGATAATACTAGAGGATAATGTAATAGATACCATGGGCAGAGGTACAAGACCTTAACTAGTTATTATTATGTACTATAGAGTGTAAGCAGAGTATTCATATTTCCTTGTATGGCACAGACAGGATAAGACAATGCGACTATGATTACAGCCTCAGGCTCATATATCAAACCAATATGTAAGTACAGTATATCGCAGCCCTATTAACTTGTAAAAAACCCACCTGATGAGCCACTCTCATGTGTAATCGTAGCACAAACAAAGCACGCCTGGGATAACAGCGTGGCCGCACGATGTGCATCTGAGACGCAAACAGCCGGCTCAGTGTGATGACGTCATGTGACTCCACGCTGTACTAAGTACCCGGTAGTCATGGTGACGTTACACACTGCTAGACTAGATCCGGCAGGGAGAATACCCTTACTGACAATGCATACTGGGAGCACAGCCCAGCATTACCCAATAACCGTGTGAATTAAATGCTAGGTCAGAATAACTCCAGGCAACCTATATTATATATGCAGTTGTATGCATACTACATGGGTGAGTCCCTCACTGAAGTCCCCATATACATAATCTTAATAACCTCTAAGTTAAACGCCAACATAGTGCTGAGAAAGCCTCAACACTACATATCTACATATCACATAGAACAAGATGAAAAAATGAGAAAAATATAACTACAGAAAAATAAATAAATACAAAAAAAAAATAAAAAAAAAAAGTAACAGTGAAAATAATAGAAATAAAGATGAAGATGAAAAATGAAAGTTAAAATAAAAATAAAAATGAGAATAAAAAAATAAATAAAAAATGAAATTAAAAATAAATATAAATAAAAATAAATATCATACCACAAATTAAACAATAAACTGAAAATGCAAACTACAGATAAAGAGGATAGAAAAGAGTAAAAGATCACAGACAAAGAAGAACAAAGAGAGCCAAGACCACCCCCTTGTGATAAAAAAGAAGAAGAAGCCAGAGAGGAAAAGAAGCCAGAGAAAAAAAAAAAAAATAAGCAAAGAAAAAAGAAAAGGACAAGAATAAGCAAGAGAACAGAAGCAAACCCCAAAGTGAAACAACAAGACAAAAAGACAAAGTGGCAAAATAGAGAGGTTAAATGTAGGGATGAATGGATAGTCAACTCTCATAGGTGGAACTCAAAATATAAAGTCATACAATCTGTCTTCTAATCTGTCTTATTCATAAGCATCCACTTGAATTCCATATGGTTCTCCAATTGTTCATAGGAAACAATGCCAATCTAAGTTCACATTCAGTCCCATTGGGCGTATAGTATTAAGGCGGAAGATCCACAGGACCGAGGATCACAAAGAAAAAAGTGTGTATAAGTGGATAACAAGTGGTGACGGGGAATACAGAGGTTATCGCCCAAGGAGACAGAGGAGATTCAGACAATATACTAGAAGAAATCTCCAGACTGTGGATACTAGCTCTGGTACGGATTCTGATACCCCACAGCCCCCACAGGGACATACACCACCATACAGAGGGAGTACAAGGCCGTTTAGAGGCAACCGACAACAGCAGCCTTTTTTAGGGGTGACCACTCGATCTGCCATCAGGGGAAGAGGAGGCCACATCCAAGAAGAGGTGGTCAGAGGCAGACCACCACTATTCTACCAACATCCACGAGACACTAACTAACAACAATTTAATTATCAATATTAGTGACCGGGTCCTGACTGAACCAGAAATTCAATTATTAAATAAAGGACTTAACTTTGTACCCACTAAAACCAGTGACCCGTTTGACTTGTGGATTGACCAACAAAAATTCCAGCGGTCACTAAGACTTAAAGAATACTTCAACAACAGCTTAAACTCAGAAATGGGCATTCCCTTCCGTAAAGCCAGCAAGTTTGATCCAACTAGCTATAATCCCAGCATAAAGATATACTCCCGGTTGGTCAACACTGATATTGCTGAGATACCAAAAACAAGATTTCGGAACAACTTGACTAAAGAAGAATTTGACTCAATTAAAACATTGGCCACAGATCCTAAAATTATCATCCGCCCTGCGGACAAAGGAGGTGCGACAGTGATTATGAATTACTCATACTACCAGAGATTAAGGGGCAACTGAGTGACACCATGACATACAAACAATTACAAAGAAATCCAACCAGAAAGAAATTGAGACCTTGGTTAAAGGAGGAGTCATGCAGGGCTACATTGATGAGAAAATTGGAGGATTTTTGATCACCGAATTTCCAATCTGCCCCATACTATATACCCTGCCAAAGGTGCATAAAAACCTATCACATCCACCAGGGAGACCAATTGTCTCGGCTCTGGGTTCCATCACATCACCATTATCTCAATTGGTTGATTTCTTTTTACAACCATTGGTCAAGAATATGAGATCGTATGTCAGGGACTCCATGGATCTTATTGGCAAGCTTAAAGGCTTTAGGATGGAAGAGGAGTGGATCCTGGTAACAGCAGATGTTAATAGCCTCTATACGGTTATACCCCAACAAGAAGGCATCAAAGTGGTAGCAAAAACTCTGAGCAGATATCCGTATGTGGGAGCCAGCACATTTCCTATTACAGATCCTTGAGCTAAGCCTGAGGCTTAATTATTTTAAATTTGAAAATTCGTATTATTGCCAAATAAAGGGAACCACCATGGGTTCGAATGTTGCCCCTTCATTTGCTAATCTTTATATGGAAAACTATGAGGAAGAGATCATGAAGGTGTTCCAGAAAAAAGAAGTCATCGTGTACCAGCGTTATATAGATGACCTGTTCATTGTTTGGGGGGGGGACCAAGGAATCCCTACAAGAATGGTTCAACCATTTAAACGGGTTGAACCATCCCATCCAGTTTAAGATGAGCTGCAGTGAAGAGAAGGTGGAGTTCCTGGATCTATGTATCTTTCGAGATGGCATGTCTGTAGGAATGACATTATACCAGAAGCCTACAGATAGGAATTCAGTACTACATGCACATAGCTGCCATCCTACATCACTACTAAGGGCTATACCACGGGGCCAGATGACAAGAGTAAACAGAAATAATAGTAACTCTGAGGTCATGAAAATACAGCTACAAGAAATGGCAAAGAGATTTTTTGCTAGGGGCTACAAATGGGACTATCTCCTGGAATGCATGAAGGAACAGGAAGATCCCAAGGAGGGACACACAAGGGATGATTCTCAAAGGATGACATTTGTAACCAGATACTGCCCAGATATAAAGAACATAGGACAGTGTCTAAGGACCCACTGGCATATCATCAAGGATGACACAGTTCTTCCATTTGGCAAATGGGGAAGTCCAAGAGTGGGGTTCAAGAGAAACCGCAATCTGAGGGACCAACTGGTGATAACAGATCCCAAACACTGTTATGATAAAAAAACCTGGCTATCCTCGAATAAGAAGGGATGCTATCGTTGCAGTGGTTGCACTACCTGTCATGCGATGATTCCGGGGCCTAATTTTCGTCATCCTTACACGAATGTAACCTTTAAGATACAACATTATTTGACCTGTACCACGACATATGTGGTTTACTTAATCAACTGCCCATGCGGTTTATTCTATGTATGGAAAACAGTGGACGACATCCGCACCCGCATGGCAAACCATCGGTCAACAATCAGAACAGCCATCAAAAACCACGGGAGTGAACAACCGGTGGCACACCATTTTGCAACTAGTGGACACAATGTACAGGATCTAAGATTTAAGCTCATAGACCATGTCCCCATTCCCTCCAGGGGTGGGGACCGGGACAATAAATTACTGCAAGTAGAATCCAAGTGGATCTTCCGCCTTAATACTATACGCCCAATGGGACTGAATGTGAACTTAGATTGGCATTGTTTCATATGAACAATTGGAGAACCATATGGAATTCAAGTGGATGCTTATGAATAAGACAGATTAGAAGACAGATTGTATGACTTTATCTTTTGAGTTCCACCTATGAGAGTTGACGATCCATTCATCCCTACATTTAACCTCTCTATTTTGTCACTTTGTCTTGTTGTTTCACTTTGGGGTTTGCTTCTGTTCTCTTGCTTATTCTTGTCCTTTTCTTTTTTCTTTGCTTATTTATTTATTTTTTTTCCTCTGGCTTCTTTTCCTCTCTGGCTTCTTCTTCTTTTTTATCACAAGGGGGTGGTCTTGGCTCTCTTTGTTCTTCTTTGTCTGTGATCTTTTACTCTTTTCTATCCTCTTTATCTGTAGTTTGCATTTTCAGTTTATTGTTTAATTTGTGGTATGATATTTATTTTTATTTATTTTTAATTTCATTTTTTATATATTTTTTTATTCTCATTTTCATTTTTATTTTAACTTTCATTTTTCATCTTCATCTTTATTTCTATTATTTTCACTGTTACTTTTTTTTTATTATTTTTTTTTGTATTTATTTATTTTTCTGTAGTTATATTTTTCTCATTTTTTCATCTTGTTCTATGTGATATGTAGATATGTAGTGTTGAGGCTTTCTCAGCACTATGTTGGCGTTTAACTTAGAGGTTATTAAGATTATGTATATGGGGACTTCAGTGAGGGACTCACCCATGTAGTATGCATACAACTGCATATATAATATAGGTTGCCTGGAGTTATTCTGACCTAGCATTTAATTCACACGGTTATTGGGTAATGCTGGGCTGTGCTCCCAGTATGCATTGTCAGTAAGGGCATTCTCCCTGCCGGATCTAGTCTAGCAGTGTGTAACGTCACCATGACTACCGGGTACTTAGTACAGCGTGGAGTCACATGACGTCATCACACTGAGCCGGCTGTTTGCGTCTCAGATGCACATCGTGCGGCCACGCTATTATCCCAGGCGTGCTTTGTTTGTGCTACGATTACACATGAGAGTGGCTCATCAGGTGGGTTTTTTACAAGTTAATAGGGCTGCGATATAATGTACTTACATATTGGTTTGATATATGAGCCTGAGGCTGTAATCATAGTCGCATTGTCTTATCCTGTCTGTGCCATACAAGGAAATATGAATACTCTGCTTACACTCTATAGTACATAATAATAACTAGTTAAGGTCTTGTACCTCTGCCCATGGTATCTATTACATTATCCTCTAGTATTATCTGATAGAGACATTGTAGATTAGATTGTTTAACCAGTTGTTATATTCAGACTTTCCAGGGGGCTGACAATCTGCACTTTTTACATACACTTTGATACAGTCACCATCACACCTGTTTAGGGATACAATATATGTGTTAGGGGACACACAGATATTTATTTATTTCACTTATTTTGAGAGTATGAGAATATATATGCTATTCTCCTTATATTTTTAAACCCATCAATATGATATGTTTCCACTATACCTGTGTGTTCACTATATATGGTAACTTGTATAGATTGCTCTATAATATAAGCTTGTACACATGTGCTTTGATGTAATGCTTAGTATGATTTTTAAGATGATTTTAATTATGTTTGAGTGTGGATAGTGTATAGTTTGTTTAATAGCATTAATTAATGAGTAACACTCATCACATGACTAGAATGTTGTTGAGGATCACTATGGTAACGGTTTTGGCGCAATTTTCACTGGGAGGGGTTTGTTTGGCTTTATATGTCCAGTCACTTGCAGTTTGTTTTTTGTCTGAGGAAGGGGAGTGTGTCCCCGAAACGTCACGCTTATTAAAGTTTTTTTTGAGGAAAAGACCAGTGAGTGCCTTCCTTTACCGTGTATATTTATCTGCTGGCACCCTGACATGAAGATTCGAAAGTGAGAGTGCTCTCTATGTACTCATATATATATATATATATATATATATATATATATATATATATATATATATAGTGAAATCAGTGGCCCAATGGTTATTAACCCTTTGAAAATATCAGTTACTTATTCAAAAATGAGAAGTACAGCACCTATGCCAGGGTTGGCATCAATTTATGTGCCCAAAACACCATTGGGCCAGGCTAAAAACAATTGCATGTCATGGAGGGGGGTCTACCCTGTATATATTCTTAGTGAAATCAATGGCCCAATGCTTATTAACCCTTAATATCTGTTACTTATTAAAAAAATGGCGATTACAGCACCAATGTCAGTGTTAGCATCAATTTCTGTGCCAAAAACACCATTGGGCCAGGCTAAAAACAATTGCATGTCATGGAGGGGGATCTACCCTGTATATATTTATAGTGAAATCAGTGGCCCAATGGTTATTAACCCTTTGAAAATATCTTACTTATTCAAAAATGGTTATTACAGCACCAAAGCCAGTGTTGGCATCAATTTCTGGGCCCAAAACACCATTGGGCCAGGCTAAAAACAATTGCATGGCATGGAGGGGGATCTACCCTGTATATATTAATTGAGAAATCAGTGGCCCAATGGTTATTAATCCTTTGAAAATATCTGTTACTTATTAAAAAATGAGAAGTACAGCACAAATGCCAGTGTTGGCATCAATTTGTGTGCCAAAAACACAATTGGGCCAGGCTAAAAACGATTGCATGGCATGGAGGGGAATCTACCCTGTATATAATCATAGTGAAATCAGTGGCCCAATAGTTATTAACCCTTTAAAAATATCTGTTACTTATTCAAAAATTAGAAGTACAGCACCTATGCCAGGGTTGGCATCAATTTCTGCGCCCAAAAACACCATTGGGCCAGGCTAAAAACAATTGCATGGTATGGAGGGAGATCTACCCTGTATATATTTATAGTGAAATCAGTGGCCCAATGGTTATTAACCCTTTGAAAATATCTGTTACTTATTCAAAAATGAGAATTATGTCGCCTATGCCAGGATTGGCATCAATTTATGTGCCCAAAACACCATTGGGCCAGGCTAAAAACAATTGCATGCCATGGAGGGGGATCTACCCTGTATATCTTCATAGTGAAATCGTGGCCCAATGGTTATTAATCCTTTGAAAATATCTGTTACTTATTAAAAAATGAGAATTATGTCACCTATGCCAGGGTTGGCATCAATTTCTGCGCCCAAAAACACCATTGAGCCAGGCTAAAAACAATTGCATGGCATGGAGGGTAATCTATCCTGTATACATTCATAGTGAAATAAGTGGCCCAATGGTCATTAACCCTTTGAAAATATCACTTATTTAAAAATGAGAATCAGAGCACCTATGCCAGTGTTGGCATCAATTTCTGTGCCCAAAACACCATTGGGCCAGGCTAAAAACAATTGCATGTCATGGAGGGGGGTCTACCCTGTATATATTTATATTGAAATCAGTGGCCCAATGGTTATTAACCCTTTGAAAATATCTGTTACTTATTCAAAATAGTAATATTTGTATTGGTACCAACGTATGCCCTTTTTTCCAGTTTGTATATCCAATTGTTGTATAAAGGGATTCCACCTCTGTGTAACTACATTCTATGAATCATATTATTATTTAAATAAAACCTATATTTTTATTTTAAAGCCAATTTAAAGCAGTCTGACATAAAAAACTGAATAAGAAACCAACTTCCATGAATAAGAAACAGAATTTCACGAATAAGAAACATCTTGAATAAGAAACCAACTTCCTTGTCGTAGTCTGTGTGGGGTTATTATTTTTTATTTTTTTTAGAGTTTTTACTATAACAGATTTCTGACCCATAGTGTGATAAACGTAACAGACCTCACGTAGATATGATGACAGCTCTGGTTGTTACAAAAACTCGGTAATCTATTTAGAACAACATGCTACCCACCTGACTTGCTGGCTTTGTACACAACCAATTTGTAGCCACTGTTGTATGTTATAATGCGGCAACAGTATCCCGATTTGCCGCACTGCCCTAATAATGGTCACTCAAATTCAGTACCCCCTTTCACCTGTTACCTTTGCAACTGAACAACGAACACATAAGACGCGGTTGGACTGTGCACGCTTTTATTTGCCAGTTAAAAGTGTCTCATGCACGCGATATAAAACAGCTCTATAACGTTTAAAACACCGTACTAGTCCTAACATCACATAAACTACTGAACTACTCTCGTCTCCCCGTGTGCGAAAATAAATAAATATATTGCTCAGTTGCTCACATAAAAAACCTGCACTTTTTTAGAAATCCAAATCGAGGCGTGACACGCATAGATTGGGAAGGAAACTCGTCTGCGTATCTGGTGTATTGCGCATGCGTGTGGTGGATTTACTACTGCTTTGCTTTCTCGCCGCTCCTCACGGGAAGTTTCTTGTGTTTTTCCAGATCAGCGATATACATCTATGCATAACCATAAAAACGGGGCCGAAGGACATTTACCAAGTCACTAAGTATCCTTATGTCCCGGTGGCCCTGAAATATTATTTCGCTCTGATGATCTGTGGTCTTACGAAGGAAGCAGGGACCGGATGAGAAGGGACGGTCAATACGACTGTTCCCCTTAAGGCAGGTACGACACCTGGCAATGGATGACAGTTGATTTGCGGCAATCCCTGTAATACCGGTGTCCCAATTAGAGTAATCTGAGGTTTATTTTGGTTGACCAGTATTATTTGATAGTAAAGAACTACATTCACCCCAGCCCGTTTGTTCTTTGGTACCTTAGAGTCCTGGATTATTTTGCCCAGTGCATGGATAATATAATTGGCATCCTAATTTTTACCACCTTATATAACAGTCTCTGAGCTTAAAGGGACAGAAAACCCTAAAATTGTATTTACTGATTTGGATAGAACATACAATTTTAAACAACTATCCAGTTTACTTCTATTATCAAATTTGCTTCATTCTCTTGTTATCCTTTGCTGAAGGAACAGCATTGTACTACTGTCAGCTAGCGGAACACATCTAGTTAGCCAATCACAAGAGACAAAATGTGTGCAGGCACCAATCAGCAGCAGCTCCCACTAGTGTAGGATATGTGCGTATTCTTTTTTTCAACAAGGGATACTAAGAGAACAAAGCACATTTGAAAATAAAAGTGAATTTTAAAGTGTCTTAAAAATACATGCTCTATCTGATTTATTCCAGTTTAATTTTGACTTTACTTTCTCTTTAAGGCCCAAAGTGACTTTTACAAGTCACAGTAGCCTACAGCTAGGATCACTGCACATAACAAGTGTTATTGGTTTGGTATATCATCTGAACGTGGTGCTGACCATGAAGTTATTTTCTTGTATATGTACAAGATATCTCTCTTCCTCTTTGACCAGTACGCTGTGGAAAAGTATTTTACTTGATGTTAATTTAAAAAAAAAAGTATTTTCAAACAATTTAATGAGGTAAAATCTCACACACAGTACAAGAGAGGTATTGCCACTTTCCTATACCAAACGAAGTGCTTATTTCCCTTGAGTAATTTAAAATAGGGCCTTAGCAATCAAAGTTGCCGACAGCTAAATGTACTTTTTGGCTCCATATTAGTACCAGGTTTCCATTGAAACATTTTGCACAATGCGTGCAGACTGCCTTGTAGGGCAAGATTTATCACAAGGAGAATGCCCCTATCCGGTTGCGTTCTCGCTCATTTGAGCCTGCAACTGATATTTATGAAGCAGCAGTTTAAACCGCTACTTCATAAACTCTCTGCAAACTGCAGTTGGTGGATGACAATTACCCTGGATTAATTCGACCTGGGTGATTGACAACCCCTACTCTCACGCAATTGATTTTTTTGAAAATCACACCATAACAAGTTTGTTTCGATGGTCACCTGACTTTAGATGAAAAAAATGAATGTTGGTGCCTTCACTCCTTGCCTGTAATCAGCTAGAGTGGGAAAGAAACGGTAGTTAGTTGCTTTGTTAGGAATTTGGTGTTTTTTGAGCTGGTAGAATGATTTGGTTACCTAATAAATAATCAAAGAATTTATAGACAAAGCCATAACTGGCGAAATGTGTCATGGAAAACCGGGGAACTAAGAGGGATATTTTTATTGGGCTACTCTGTGTATTACCAATCTTTAGAAGGCTGTTTGTCAGCTATCCTATATTCTGGTTAACAATAGATCCAGTTAGCAGTAAATAACAGGCTGCAAAATAATTCTTTGTATATTGGTATTTAGAATTGTTGCGCTTACAATTTAACGTCACACGTAGTGATGTGGTAGCTAGTTAAATAGTGCATAGAATGATAATCTTATTTCCACGGTAGCAGTGTGCTGCTTAAAGGGATATGAAACCCAATTTTTTTCTTTCATGATTTAGAAAGAGCATGGAATTTTCAACAATTTTCTAATTTGCTTCATTCTCTTGATATTTGTTGCTAAAAAGCATATCTAGATAGGCTCAGTAGATGATGATTGGTGGTTGCACATAGATGAATCATGTGATTGACTCACCCATGTGTGTTGCTATTTCTTCAGCAAAGGATAGCTAAAGAATGAAGCAAATTAGATAATAGAAGTAAACTGGAATGTAGTTTCAAATTGTATTATCTACCTGAATCATGAAAGACAAATTTGGGGTTTAGTGTCCCTTTAAGTAGGAGTAAAACGTTTGTACACTCCATTTAACAAGTTATATTTGTGTGAAGTGAGACCATAATATTTGACTGCACATTATGCTACACAGTGCAACAACACTGTGGTAACAATTTAACCAAAATAGGAAGTGTTGCTATTTTGTAACCATCATATAATCAGTTTGATTTTTACATGCTGTGCAATCAGTATTAGCATTCAATATTATCACGTAAAGTGTATGTGAGGTCCTATTATGCGATGCAACAACATAATTTTCTGATATTTATACAGCGTAATACATAAGTGAGATTGATGAAGTTGCTAGTACCAGCCAGGTACAAGTCAACATTCAGATATAGAATGCATTTTCTTTATTTATTTTTTGTAGAACTAGTTGTTTGTAAATGCATAAAGGGAAATTCTAGCCTATGTGCTTATTCTTTTCACACTCCTTTGTTTAACCCTGTGCTGAAGGGTTAAACATATAGGTAAAGTACCACTCGGGAGCCACAGAGAACTGCTTGAACTAGCCAGTGAACCGGTCGGCAGCTGCAGCTCTAGGAACTTAGAGCAGGACTTATTTATCTCATTAACACCTTTGCAGGGCTTAACACACAGAGTTGGAGCCTCAGTAGTGCAAAACTTACATGTTCTAATTAATTATAGCATGTATGTTATGCACTTCTTTGTCCCTTTAACTACCTTCCATCCTGTTGTTTAGGTCCTATAGGGGGATCAGAGCCAGACACTGATAAACTTTTGTTGTTGGCAAATGGCTTAATTGCCCACAAATACAACATACACTTTTTTTTTTTTTTTTTTTTATTTTTTTTTTATTATTTCTAACTGCGTTTCACCAGCAGTTTCACAGAGCTATCTTGTTTCTTCTGCTTGTCTTTTAAAGAGACATATAAAACCCAATATTTTTCATTCATGATTCAGACAGAGCATATAGTTTTAATCAACTTTCCAATTTACTTCTATTATCTAATTTGCTCACTTCTGTTGGTATTCGTTGTTGAAAACCATACCTAGGTAAGCTCAGAGCTGGGAGCTGCTGCTAATTAGTGGCTGCACATTTATGCCTTTTGTCATTGGCTTACCAATGTTTTCAGCAAACTCCTAGTAGTGCATTGCACCTCCTTTAGCAAAGGCTACCAAGAGAATGAAGCAAAATGTATAATAAATGTAAATTGGAACATTGTTTGTATGCTTTATGTGAATCATGAGAGAACATTTTTGGGTTTCATGTCCTTTTAAGCTACACCAGTCTGTCCATAATATGGAAACTTTCCCATATGAACTCCATTGAAATTTAGTTTTAGGATCTTGTGTTGTATGAATCACCACTTTGTGAAACATTTTTATATTTTCAGCAGTTTTTAGAAATTGATTAAAGCTGCTTTTGTTTTGCAGTGATGGCATCAAAGAAAAGGAAGGCCACGCTGCCTGGAAGTCCTGCAAAAAAACAGAAGCTTGAAAAAGACAGCAGTCGTATTGCAATCAAGAAGAGAAATTCTGTTTCCAAAGCAAGTCAGTATTCAGTAAAAAATAAAAATGCACCAAAAGTCTCTGGGAAACCAAAAATATCTGTAAAGAAAGCAGTTAAAACACATTCACAGTCCTGTAAAAATAAGGATGTACAGAAAAGAAAAAAAAATGAGCCGATGAAAATAAGTTCAGTCAGAAATGTGCCTGCTAAGAAAACCGTATTAAAAATTTCAAAAGAGGTTGCCAATTCCAAAAAGAATTCCCGTAAATCCACACAGACAAATTCAAAGGCCTCTAAAAAAGCTCAGGCCAGTGTTAATAGGCCGGTTTCCAAAGGAGCTACAGTAAAAAATGGAAAAGCTTTTAGCAAAAGAACTAAAAGCCCTTGCAAAATCCCATCTTCAAGTAGACCTACAACAGGCGTATCAATGAAAAAGCCCAAATCTAATGCTGTAACTAGAAAAAGTGGTGGCATTCCTGTGCTTAAATCGGGTAAAAGCATAAGAAAAGTCCCACCAAGGGGTTCAAAATTAGATAATGGGAGTGGAAAAAAGAAATTAAAAGAAAACAATTCTTCCCTAGTGCGAGAGTCTGCGAAAAAGAAACAAAAAGAGCCAGAGATTCGTCTGTACCTGGATGACAAGTCTAAAAAAGTAGTCAGAAATACACGATCTGTTACTCAGGGTGCTGGAAAGAAATCACAGATTAGCAAATTAACTGTTGTGGACCCCACAGGAAACTGCAAGTTGAAAGTAAACAAGTTGCCAACTTGCAAAGCAAACAAAATCAATAGCCATCATAAGGCATCAATGAAACCATCTCCGCTTTCAGATGCACCACAGTTCTCTAAGAAAGGTAGATATAGAAAGAAGAACAAAGGAGAAGAAAGTCTTGTAACCATGGCCAAAATTTTAAGAACAAGGACAAAAGTACAAAAGAAAGAAGCAGCACAGAAAAACAAGCAAAACGATGTAGCTAAAGACAAGGCTGGAGGAACACCTACATTATCCATAAACCCTGAAAAGAGGGTAGACACCACTGTTGCTACTTTACGTCAGAGCAAAAGTTCTAATCATTTAGAAGACTCAAATGCAACATTAATTAAGCAGATATCTGCACATGCTAAAACTCCAAATCCAAAAGCGTCTGCGAACACATCAAAAAAGCACAAAGTACCCCGCTCTGAACTACTTGACAAGAAGACAAAGAATAAGCTAAAGCAGAAAACTGTACTGTCAAATGCAAACAAAAATAAACCAGTTGCTCCACCTGAAGATGACCCTAAAACCAAAAGAATAAGTATTTTGGATTTATGCAATGAAATAGCTGGAGAGATTGAGTCTGATACAGTGGAAGTTATAAAAACCTTAGCAAGCTCTTCACACAATCAGAAAGAGGATAATGTCTTAGGAAATAATGAGAGCACACCACTTGAAACATTAACATCAAGTCAGACTGAAGAAAGCACATTAAATCCATTCAGAAGTTTCTTTCCAAGCAGAAAATCTTTACCCAACAATTGTAAGTTGGATCAGAAAATCAGTAAAGCAGTCAAAAACTCTAAATGGAGTAAAATCAAATTAAAAAAGGGCAATAGCTTTGGTCAAATTCAATTACCAAGAATTCACACAGAGCTGCCCAATCTTGACTCTTTTAAAGCTAAATCTAAAGTTGTACAAATAGAACAGTCCTCTTCAAGCACAATGCAGTCCCTAAAAAGTGTAAATAATGTGCCTGATTTGCTGTTACCAATGAACATTCGAGAATGTAAACCAAGAGAGAGGGAAAAGCCTATAACTCTGCTAGATGCAGGCCAAGGAAAAAGGTGTGAGAAGAGAGCTGCAGAAAATGGCTTACTGGAAAACCACCTAAAGCATGAGCTGGTAGCTGCTTTCGATGAGGTAATTTTATTGTAATTTTTTTTAATAACCATTGTTTGCATTTCATTTCAATAGAGTCCCAAAATGTGTTAAAGTGAAGGTAAACTTTGATGAATGAAAGCCCGGTTTTTAAAAAAACTATTAAAAACAGGGGCACTTTCATTCTTCAAAGTTTAGAAAGCAGCCGTTTTGATTAAAAACCTACCTTTTGTTTTTTTCACAGCCAGAGCATCTTCCCCCACCCGGAGACCCTCTCTTCACACGTCATCAATGACTAATCCGGCTTCCTCCAATCACAGCATGGCCTCAGGCAATGACTCCCCTGGGGGGAAAGCCGTGATTAGAGGAAGCCGGATTAGTCATTGATGACGTGTGAAGAGAGGATCTCCGGGTGGGGGAAGCTGCCCTGGCTGTGAAAAAAACAAAGGTAAGTTTTTTTTTTTTTTTTTTTTTTTTTTTTTTTTTTTTTTTGTTTTGTTTTTTTTTTAATCAAAACGGCTGCTTTCTAAACTTTGATGATTGAAAGTGCCCCTGTTTTTAATAGTATTTTTAAAAACCGGGCTTTCATTCATCAAAGTTTACCTTCACTTTAACTGTGTTTCTAAAATTTATAAAAATGAAAAAAGTATTACAATTTGTGATAAACAGGG